>NW_015150483.1:819171-900352 GCF_000732505.1 Cyprinodon variegatus
GGTATTTGGTGCTGGTCCTTAAGGTCTCTGAACAGGGTGTGGAACATTGGTTGGGCTGAAAATGGCCTGTTATTATATAAAATGGCTGAACATGTTATTTACATCTAATTTTTGGTAGGGACAAGTAGGTAGGTCCAAAATTTTTGGTAGGGACATGTCCCTATGGTCCCTATGCAAACCTACGCCCATGCTTACATCTACCTCTATTCATGTTCTTGGGCCAGTGAACCAATGGGCTGGTCTGTATGTAAATTTCGGGGCGTAACAAAAGTACAGGCCAGAACCAAATAAGGCAACATCCCCGAGTTGACATCAATTCAGCGCTTTGTTATGATTCGCCTGTTTTATGGTGGAAGTTTAGAATGGTGAGATTTGCAGAAAAAGGAGGTCTTAATGGGGTTTGAACTTCTCTGTATATCCATTTCACCCACTGAACTATTGTTATTCATCTATGACAATCTAAACTCGATTTTGCATTCTATGACCCCTTAAAATCTTAGTTTACCAAATGCCTTTTTTCCGCCAGAATTTACAAATAAATTCTTTACAAAAATGTGATTTCCTATATGGGAAAAGCACAACAGAAGCTTTGAACAACATCTCAGTATGTCAGCCTGGGATGGTAGATTTTTGGCACAATTTGGTACAAATCACATTAACTTTCCCACCAAATGACTCAGTTCTGTTTTTGTCTGGAGAACTGGAGAACACCATTGTGATAAGCTTGTGAAAGGATGCACAAAACATTTGGACATAGTCATAGAGCTTGAAAGCAACTTGACCACTCCTCTGAGAAAGTGTGAACTATCTTTGACCCAGAGAGTGGTTCCTCACTGGATCATAAGCTTTGAAATGCCATCTCAGCTCATGTGCTAATGTTTCCTGGAAGGTAACAGGAGGGAAGAGGGGTTTAGGATTAACATTTTTACTTTGCCTGTTCTTCTAGCTTTTTGAAGAAAACTACTTTAAGAATTTAAACAGCTGAGATGTTTGCATAATGATCAGTATCAGATTTTTTCAGAATTTCTCTATTGTTGTTCAAAGATTTACGTGTATTTTTATTTCCTGATGAGAAAAGCGGGTTACACAACTGATTTAATTAAATAACTTCTGCTGGCCTTGGCTTCTGAATAATGCAATTTCTGTAGACTGGGATATATATCAGATCTTCTGTGCATTTTACCCTTAAACATTGATAGAGTGCTATATGTGATGCATCCTTTTAAAACCTGACTGAAACTTGAAGTGTTTTTTCCCTCATTCTCTCTGTAGAAAAGCTTGCTGAAGCCCAGAGACGCTTCGCAACACTGCAAAATGAACTGCAATCATCATTGGACGCCCAGCGAGAGAACAGCGCTCCGCCCAGCCTGCGCAAACGCAAGACAATGTTCCACCTGTCGCAGGAGGAGCGCTGCAAGCACCACAACATCAAGGACCTGAAGCTAGCCTTCAGCGAGTTCTACCTCAGCTTAATCCTTCTCCAGAACTACCAGGTTCTCCTTAAGCACATACACAGACCTATTTTATGATAGCAGTTGTTTCACCACGTGTCCTACAGCAGTATGTCTGGTTGTTTTTTTGTTTTTTTTGTTTTTTTTTTATAATAACATGTTGGTCTGTTTTTTTTTTTATCCTCAGAACCTGAATTTTACAGGTTTTCGTAAGATCCTGAAAAAACATGACAAAATCCTGGACACGAGTCGTGGAGCCGACTGGCGTGTGGCTCACGTGGAGGTGGCTCCTTTTTACACCTGCAAGAAGATCACCCAGCTCATCACCGAGACAGAGGTGACTGCTCACCCTTTTAATAAACATCAGACCATTCAGCGTGATAAAACCTTTATGCACTGATGACACTCTTCTGTCACTAGACGCTGGTCACCACAGAACTGGAGGAAGGAGATCGTCAGAGGGCCATGAAGAGGTTGAGAGTTCCTCCTCTGGGAGCAGCTCAGGTCAGACAGCTTACTTCATGTTTACTTTGCTTCTCAGCTCTTGCTGTTTTATGTAAGATAAGCTACATGGAGAAATATTTCTACGTAGCCTTACTAACGAAATGTAAAAATGTTTTTATGAGTAAAAGCAAAGGCTGGAGATTAGAAAAGACAAAGAAAAAAACATCCCCTACAGCCTCATATACCTTTTTAATAAAGGCTTTGTTCTGTTCAACACAGAATATATGATTTGGATTTGATGTAATACTTAATGACCTTTTAACCTCATTGCTATTGTCTCATTGATTAGTTATATACACATTAAAAAGTATGTATTGTATTCATGTTGTGTTACAACTAGGGAAAAAAGCAGCCTTAGAATGTTTTTCATTCTATATCCAGAATCCAGAATATATCTTAACAGAACCTGAGCAATTTTTGTTTGTTTTGGAATCAACCTAATTTTCCTGTGTACTGCCTGGCTCAGCCTGCTATGGCCTGGACGACCTTTCGAGTGGGTCTCTTCTGTGGCTTCTTCATCATTCTGGGTGCCGCCTTTGTTCTCACTGGTGAGTGATATTTTGAATCATGTTTTTTTCCACAAATTCTCAAACATTCCGTAGTTCGGTATTTCTATTTTTATCGGCCTCCTCGGGATCCATTACAGAATTGTAAATGAACTGAAATAAAATGTTGGATTTTCTGACTTATTTTAAGGCTTTTTTCCCCCTCATTTTCACAAAAGGGGACCATTACTGTAAGTTTAACCTTTATTTACAAGCAACACTTTAAGTTTTAATCTCCACCCTGGTCCTCTCAGGTGCTGTTTTCATCCGCTATGAGAACATTTGGCCTCTGGTGCGGATCTATCGCGGTGGCTTCCTGTTGATCCAGTTCCTCTTCCTGCTGGGAATCAACACCTACGGATGGAGACAGAATGGAGTCAACCATGTCCTCATCTTTGAGATTGATCCACGAAACAACCTGTCACACCAACACCTGTTTGAGGTCTGAGAAGCATAGAAGTACCTCGGTTAATAGAAGAAAGCGATGAATCTTCAGAAATTTAATTTAAATTAATTTATTAGTGATAGCAATATTTTACTATGTTCTCCAGAAATTATTCATGTTTAGCCAGAAAGACATCCTGTTCAGAAATATGTGTTTAGAAAGCAGGTCAATACAACAGAATTATACAATCCATACTCCTTATTTGCATTATTTAGAACATCCTGTTAATATTATTGAAATGTTATAGGACCTTTCCTTTAATGCCACTCCTTCTGTCTCTCCTGCAGATTGCTGGGTTCCTGGGCGTGCTATGGTGCCTCAGCATACTCTCATGTCTATACTCAGAATACACCTACCTCCCCATGCAGATCAACCCTCTCATTCTTTATGGCTTCATGTTGCTCTTCCTCATCAACCCGTTGAAAACTTGCTACTACAAGTCCCGCTTCTGGCTCCTCAAACTGCTGGTTGGTCATCTTCTAAACACCTCTTTTTTGTAGTACTAGTGTTTTTTGGGGGTTTTTTTGCAGTGGATTTCATCTAGAAACTGTTAAAAGTCAAAGCAAAAAAAAAAGTTCATAACTGTGGCAGGATTTCACTTGCATAGCAGCCTTTATCACATGGAAACCAGTTACAATAAACTGATTAATAAGTGACTGATTGTGTAGAATAACGCTGCATATGTTTTGTCGAACAAAATACATTGCTCTGTCCTGCACTGAATTCATGCTTCTGCAAAAACATAACAAAACAACTGGCTTTAATTCACTGCTTCAGGTTGAGCACATTCTATTCAGTGAGCTGTTTTCACTTGCTGGTTGCACTTATGTCAGACTTTTGACACTGAGACAAACATCCAGCTTCCCAGTCCATTTGATATTATGAAATGATTTAACATTTCTGCATAAAGCTCTGTGGAGGAAGGCCAAGGTCAGAAACGGCGGAATTCACACGATATCAAAGTCTAAGCTGTGCTTCTTTAGAAACTGCCATGCCATTGGGATCAATATAGAGCCGCAGAGGCTCAGTAGTAGTGCCATGGCATCCAGGGAAGTAACCTGAAACTGTATTATGCAACTAGGAAGCTGTACATCATCTTTGTACAGAAACACATGTGAGTTCTCTTGGCTCACTCATCTTTAAAGGCTCTAGCTTGCAGGGACCTTTTTTTTTTTTTACCAGAATTTGCCCATTGTGAGACAATAAAGGGATTTTCAATTGTATTTTTTTAAACCACTAGATTGTTTTCAAGGCCAGTAATTCTCCCTCTCCTCATCCGCCGCACACCTCTGGATTTTTACAGCACCTAAAAGTGCAAAACGTTTTTTGCTTTTACATTTTGAGATGAAAAGTATGGTTGAATACTGAGACAAGTAGATGTTTTAGCTTAGTGTGCTGCTCCTTGAATAAAAGGTCTGTTTCCTTGATTGCATTTCTAAAATGTAATCTGTTGCTTTTGGTGGACTTACTTTTTTATCACTCAGACTCTGCCATTACATGATGTTTTATTATAATTATTATTTATATTATTCCCATGATGTTTATATTTCTATATTTTAAGGTTCTCCTTTTTTGTCTAGTATCTTGAGAAATTTCTTTTATTTTGTTTTTATGTCAGCCAAGGAAGCTGTGTGTTTATGGTTTTGCATTAAAAATCCTCCACAGGTAGGGCTTCATTTAATGCAAATATCACAAATTTAGCTGAGAAGATTGCATGGTTTTGTTATCATCTTGCAGGTTTACCAAAATTGTTTAAAAATCGCTCATCTCAGACTCTGTCAGGTTCTGGACTTGAAGAATCATCTAATCTGTCTGGAGCTTGTGTCCATTTTTCCAGACTGGTTTATTTTACTGTAGTTGTTTTCTGGAATTGAAACATGTACTGACAGGGTGTGAGGGGTGTTGTGTCTTTATCTTTTCAATGAATGCAGCAACAATCCAGATATCATCTCAAGCTGAATGTTTATTAAACCCAGCTCTTTGTCTCAGCTGTGCTACATCACTGCAGGACAGAGGGTGGTGTGTGTGTGTGTGTGAGTGTGTGTGTGTGTGTGAGTGTGATTGTGATTTTTGGGGCGGCTGGAGTGAGGCAGAGGCCAAAGGGTTGAGGAATAATAGAACAAAGCGTGTCTCAGGGGAGATGGAGGCTGTGACTGTGCAATCATTACAGACATAGATCTATCAACATGCTGATGCCCTGAGCTCTTCTGTCCCTCGTCCTCCTCCTTCTCCATATAGACCCCCTCCTTTTCCTTACAGGCCCCCTCCCCGTGTTCTTCTCTTTTCCTTCACTGTGCCCCACAGTTCCCAATACGCTCCCCCAGTGATGAGGCTGTAATCAGCCATGATTGATTTGGCACCATCACAACTGCATAAGGGATTTTCAGAGCAGATTTTTATGATTTCCATGCAGGGTAGCACTGAGTGATGTTGTATCTCTCTTCGTTTTAATAGGTCTTTCCCTTTACTGTTCAGTAAAATGTAACACTGTGCAAAATGGCTTACGTATTCTCCAACAGAAACCACTTACAAAATGATACAATAGAAAAAAGCATACAGTAGTGTGTATTCATTGAACAAGCACTGCAGTATTAGCCTTGAGGCATCCACACAGAGTGGAAACAAGTCCTGCTGATCAATACAAACTTTGATTGGCATTTTAAGAAAAATATGTGCAGCTGATAAATGTTTGTGTGAACAGCATAGATTTTTTTTTCTGACATTTGGAGTACATTGAAGGTATATGAGGTTTTTCTCAGTGGCTGTAAACGGGGGGGTGCAGAGCACAGTCACTAGCTGAATGTCAGATGAGGCCTTTGGGGTTAATGGAAAAAGTCGAAGATGGTTGTATCATTTTACAAACGTGGTCAATAGCTGGAGCTCCTGCCAAAGTCATATCCCAAATAACATGCTCCTAGACGCAATGGCTGGCTGGTGAATGCATTTCTCCTCTGATTCGTAACACAAATAAAACATGCACACCGACACAAAGCGTGACTCATCACAGCGTCCTGTTCAGGGCTGATAAGCTACTCTGGAGGATTTATTCTTTTATGTTTCTCAGATTATTCAGCACCTTCTCCCTGTCTTAATTTTCCTCCTAAAGTTTTTCACACTAATTATTCCTTTACTTTGTCCTCCTGTTGCAACAGCTTTAACTGAGTTAACGCTTTCATTCTTTCAAAAGGTCATATAACACATTTTCTGAAATGCACTTGCTATTTTCCATTTTAGAGGTTCTTTGCATGTCCTCTTCTTACTTTCTGTCATTCCTCTCTGGTTTGCCTCCAGTTTCGTGTTTTCACTGCACCGTTTCATCGTGTGGAATTTGCAGACTTCTGGTTGGCAGATCAGCTCAACTCTCTGGTGTTTGTTCTCATGGATTTGGAGTATCTCATCTGCTTCTACATATTTGAGCTTCAGTGGAGCAACAGCAAGGGGTTACTACCCAAAGGTGAGGAGTTGATCTAGACTGACCTAAATCTAAAAAGCCGGAAATCTGGCTAGGACTTTTTTTTTTGGAGTCTGCATGTTGTCCGTCTATATGCATGGGTTTCCTTTTTAAACGCTAACTTCCTTTTTTGGTTGAAAAACTCACATGGTGACTCCCTAGGCTATATAAACTAGCATATTTAAGATATTATTTTGAAACCTGTCAGTGATAATCCTCTCAACATTTGCACTTGGTTAAGTTTAACTTTTGCTGGGTTTTTGTTGTATATTTTTAGTTAAATATTTTTATTCACATTTTGTTTTGAAATAAAATTTATCACAGCTCTGGTAATATGTATATATGTGAAAAATATTAACTTTTGGTTAATTGATATTTAATGGGCTCATATAATAAAAAAAGGATAGCTTTTTTAAATTAAAAGCATGATATGTGAATAAATTCAGAGTGGGTGCCTGTTGGTGTGCATTTCACTCTGAGATACTCATTTTGAAACAATATCATTTACAGTTTTGAAAAGTATTTACACCCCATCAACTTTAGTTAAAGTAAACCTCATATATTCACTGTTCAATGCAATATAAAAAACTTGAAAGATAAAAAATTGCCAGCTTAAGCAAAGAGAGCAAAATTTAGAGAAGCAGCCAGGAAGGCCATGGTAACTTTGGAGGAGCTGCTTTTTGTCCGCTCCAGAATTATCCACTACTTTATTAATTACATATAATTACACCTTTACACAACAGGTAGGACATTTAAAGGCTTATTAATACTCTACTAAGGCAATACCCTTATGCGATGGGTCTAAGGTCTTCAGGCGTTTCTAACAAAAAATATGACAGAATTGATGCCTATTGCTGCCCTTTTCACCAATGTGCTCCCCCTGGTTTCATTCTGCCAGTTAACACAGAGGTAATGGATTGTAAATGTTTTGCTGCGAAGAGGTCAATGTCAGACCATCGTAATGAAGAGTGTTCCTGTGCTGAGAGGAACGTGACTAGGACATAATCTGTAAGGAGAATGAAACTGTAATGTTGTTGAATTTTATCTTAGATACCAACGAGCACATTTGCCACAGCTACTCGTACGGCCTGCGTGCCATCATCCAGTGTCTGCCTGCCTGGCTTCGTTTCATCCAATGCCTGAGGCGTTACCGCGACACCAAGAGGGCCTTCCCACATCTGGTCAACGCCGGCAAATACTCCACCACCTTCTTTGTGGTCACCTTCGCAGCCCTCTACGCCACACACAACGGTAAGATACACTATACATTAATACAGTAAGATGTTTATGACTCATCTCTTCTTGTACTCGATTTATTTGTGCTGAGCAGAGATGATAATACATCATTCCTCAAATGTAGTGCCATAGATCCCGGCTTTGAATCATTGCAAGCACTGTGAAGAGAGATGTGAGACTGTCTCAAGCTTTAAACCAGTTGTGTTCTGTTGCTGTTTTAAAAGGGCATGTCAGTAACACAACGATGTGAGTCTTTTGTGTGTGCGTGCTCGGAAAGCAGAGGTGACCTTGAGTGCAATTGCTGGAAGCTGGCGTGGGTTTCCTTCTCCGGTCCCAGAGCTTTATAATGCAACAGGAGAGGTTTTTCAAACCGAGTTGTTGATAAACAAGATTCTGCTTTCACAGTGTGGTTTCACTCTCAGGGCAGGGGGTTAGAGCGAGAGAAATAAATGATGGACAGCAGGAAAGAATGGGAAATGCTGCATTGGAAATCTATGGGAAATGGCATAAAGAGTATGAAAAAACGATAGATTAATAGTCCAGTCACTCCTAGATTCAGAATTATCCTGATGTTTTATCAAAAGAGGAGAAAAAAAAACATCACTATTAGATTCTTCTTCACCAAAGACTTGGAGATTTGACCATGTTGTTCAAAGCATTTATTTCATCCAACATGTATTTAGCCTTTGGCATTTCCTCCGCAAACAGATTTATTTTTTGCCAAAATGCCGGCTGTGAAGTCTAATCTTCAGGCTTTCAGAGTGCTAAATGTTATTTCTTGCTCTGACTTTATAACATTTCAGATTAAATTTGAATCGGTACATTTTCCTCAGATGTTGACCGCCAGTTATATTGAAAAAACTGAAGTAAAGGAGACTGAGACAGAGAAATATCTCCTTTTTTTCCCTTTCTTTTTCAAACCCACTGCTCAGTCGGAAATCGTCCATTAAACCATATCCTCCTTCCTCCTCTGGTCTGAAGCCTGTGCAACCCTCCATTAATGGCCTCTCTTCATGTGTTATTCTCTATGAAGCTCTCTTTCATCCTGCATGTAATGGAGACTGAGGCTGATGTTGGTTAAGTGAAAGAGGAGGTTGGAAAGACGCTCTCATATGGATAATGATGGTTAAGGAAATTGCCTGTTGTTCAGATATATTAAGGCTCATGTACAATTACAGCTCTTCACTTGGATTTTAAAGCTTGTTTAGAGGATCAGCATCAAAATATTCTGCATCCAAACTTAGATTTGATTCGAAGACACATCAAGCACATTTTTTTTTTCTAAACTGGCGCCACGTCTGCGTGCGTTACTCTGTAGACCTGGCAGAACTGATGGCCGGTCAGTGTCATGTTCACACCAGCGGGTCCAGCTGTAGAAGGTGCCTCAGATGCCAGTCATTATCTGGCAAATATCCCGGTGTCTCGTGTCACCTTCGCTGCTATCCTGATCCCAGCCAGATGGTTTAAGTGTTTCCTTACTGTCAGACTGCCTCACTTACTCCTGTGAGTCATTTCCCACATTTAGATCCTGGGAAGCTGAAAGAGAAAATACGTTCTGATGTTAATAAATCTCATAGCTTTCTGCTGCAGGGCTAGGTTTAATTAATTAGCCAGTGTCACACTGATCTGAAGCTGCAGCATAAGAGAGGTGTGTTTATTCAGAATTAACCTCTATTGCGTCAGTATAGCAAAAGTCCACACATGCAATAAATAAATTAGCAGCTTTACTTCATACAGACGCTCATAAACTACTCATCACACGTATGTTTAGCATGTTACATGTGCAAACAGAGTACCATGGCGCCCAATATATCACCCCCATGAGTTCTTGTTCCTTTTCAGTGCGCATGTGGTTTGATTTCCACAAACGCTTATCCTCCCTCCTCCTCACATGTGGACCTGTTTGTACTATAAACCTATTTAATGGACACCCTACAGCCAGTCAGAATTCAGTAGTCATCCAGACCATGTTGTATCTAATGATGACTTTACTTAGCAACTTCCAACTCTTGAAGAGAAGCACTTAGCCTGAAGTTGCTTTGCTTTTAGGAAGAAGAGTACCGCCTTTCAGGCGGGATTTCTTGAAAAATAGCCAATTGCAGGCAGGTTGCTATCTCTGTTGAGTAATGTTTTCAAAGTGACAAAAGTTAACATGAGTGCACAGAAACAGGCCCACATGCAAGGAGGAGGGGGGCTGGGCACGCGTGGAAAAAAACGCATGTGCACAGTGAAGGAAAAAGCACTCATGGGGGTGATATATTGGGGCCCCGTGGTACTCTATTTGCTCATGAAACATGCTAAACATGGGGGTGAGAAAGAGTTAATGAGCTTCAGTATGAAGCTGCTCGTAGGAGTATTTATCTCGTGTGTGGACTATTGGCTGAATCCTGACGCAATACATCTCACAAAACACTTTGTCTGTGTTGTCATTTTTGAACTGAATCATTTTAGCTGAAGTCCTGAAGCATGAGCATTATGGAGCGTGTCTCTTCACTGCTTTGAGTAACCTATTGGGTCTATTAAAATCTGCTATTGTGATTAATTCAGGTTACATTAAAGTGGATTTTGGATTCTATGGTTTCATTAGCCATTCCAAATGTTACTAAACACTGTTGGAGGTTCACACTGAAGTAGAAAAACTATTTGGGATTAATATAGGATTCAATTCAATTCGTTTCATTCATATAGAGCCAATTCAAAACATATGTCACCTCAAGGCACTTTACAGAGACAATTCAACCAGATCAGAAAATTTGACAAGATCATACAGTCAGATTGGTTCAAAGTTTTCTATCTAAGGAATACCAGTTGATCACATCGACTCATTGACTCGAAGGCAATTCCTCACACCAAGCATGCTTGTAGCGACAGTGGAGAGAAAAAAACTCCCTTTTAACAGGAAGAAACCTTCAGCAGAACCAGGCTCAGTGTGAGCGGCCATCTGCCGAGGCTGACTGGGGTTCAAGGAGACAGAAGCAGACATAGAAAAAACAGGCCAAGCTCCAACATCCACAAACAAAGACGTTAATGATAGCAGCACAGCTGATAATTCTCTCCAGGATGGTGTCACTGTCAAACATGAACAGATGAGATTAAGCTACTATGAGAATTATCAAAAAGAGCATAACATTAGAGATTGAACTAACAAATACTACAGAGTGGGAGAATAGATATAGAATCAAGCAGAAATGAAAAGGGGTCTCTATGTTGTCAAGCTGTCTAAGCCTATAGCAGCATAACTTTAGAGATAGCTCAGGATAACCTGAGTCACTCTAACTATAAGCTTTCTCAAAAAGGAAAGTTTTAAGCCTAACCTTAAAAATAGACAGAGTGTCTGCCTCACAGACTAAAACCAGTAGTTGGTTCCACAGGAGAGGAGCCTGATAACTAAAAGATCTGCCTTCCATCCTACTTTTAGAAATTCTAGGAACCACTAGTAAACCTGCAGATTGAGAGCGAAGGGTTCTGTTGGGAACATAAGGAACAATCATATCTCTAATATAAAATGGAGCTTGACCATTTAAGGCTTTATATGTGAGAAGGAGGATTTTAAATTCTGGATTTAACAGGAAGCCAATGATAAGAAGCTAGGACAGGAGAGATAGGGTCTCTCTTTTTAATTTTCATCAGAAGTCTGGCCACAGGGGCGTGCAGGTGGCGGAGTGATTAGCACGCATGACCCCCGTAAGAAGGCCTTAGTCCTCAATGTGGCCGACCTGGGTTCAAATCTGACCTGTGGTCCTTTGTTGCATGTCTCTCTCCCTCTCTCATACCCCCTTTCCTGTCAACCTACTGTCGAAAAAGACTTAGTCCAGCCTTGAAATAACAAATGTTTGAACTAGTTTCTCAGCTTCAACCCTGGAAAGGATATATCTAATTTGTTTAATTATTCTGCAGATAATAAAAGGAAATTCTAGAAACCTCTTTCATATGGGATTCAAATGTCAGTTCCTGATCAAAAATAGCACCAACATTTTTTACTTTATTATCTGAGATCAATTGAATCCCATCCAAATGAAGTGGCTGACTAATCAGCTTCTTTTTCAAAGACTCTGGTCCAAAGACCAAAGATCAGATTCATGCCTGGATGATTTATGGTCATTGTCATCACAAGGCTAAATAATATCCACCTGGGGGGTGGATACTATTTAGCCTTGCTGAGAGGGGTGTTTTTAATTTGGTAAAATACACAGAAGTGCTACTTTAATATAGAGCTAATAATCTGTGTCAATAAAGATTGACTGATACAGGTTTTTTTTAAGGCTGATGCTGATTATTTTGATATCAGTCTAACTGATACCCAAAGTCAATATTGCTTTTTCTTCCTCCATTTACATGGAAAGAATCACACAATGATAATAAATGTTACACAAGCCTCAATTTGAAATAGATCAAACAAAACATTACCAAAGGATAGCATGGATGGAGCAGCAATGCATGAGCTTTACGGGATCTCAAGACATGGCTGCTAAATGCACTGATGAATCAGCGAGTTCATGTATAGTACTTATTAGCCAATACTGGTACAAGAAAATAAAAATGCTAATATCAGCTAAAACTATCAACCAGCTGATGAATTGAATCTCTAGTGTGAAATGATGGTTTAAAGAATAGGCCTAAATTATTATTGGAAAGAGCATAATGTTTATTTAAAATTCATAGAACTCCCTAAAAGTGACAAAAAAATCTGCTTTTGCTGAAATTGAAGTGATTTTTAGTTACGAATGTCCGTACATGTTATTTAAAAGGTTTATTTAGTTGAAAAAATAAAAACTTAGATGCTTGTTAAATTCAATGATGCTAGGAACTGTGCCTAACAGCCCCAATAAACAAATTCTTCAAATATGAATGAAGAAGTGGAGCCAGCACTCTGCACAATCCTGGCTTTGTTGTCAAGTTTAGGCTCCATGTGTTGCTACAATACATACGGTAGCTTTTTTCCTGTGTTGTTTCCCTTCTTCCCCTGGAGCTGCAATTTGTCCTCCCATGCCTAAATGTGCAGTAGCCATCTTTTTTTAATCAAAATCATTATAATCTGTAAAAAACATAAAAACAAATCCTTCAGTTCCTACCGGTGGTCTTACTGGCATTTGGAGAAATTGAATTTGCTGCTCCTGATCAGAAACAACCAATCAGAGCCAGGAGGAATAACTAAGAGGTGTCAGTTATGCTCCTGTCTCCCATCATTGTTGCCCTGCTCCCTATGCTGTTCATGGGAGGTTCCACTGTGGGGGAGGAGCTGTGGAGCAGAGGGCAAGTGGGAGGGATCTGTAAGTGCTGCTTGTCCAATTTTCAGGCGAAGTCCACAGTCTTCTCAGAGCAAAAGCTGTGTAAAAAGTAACCACAGTAAGTTCTTGGGGGGAAATAATTTATTCTGTGCATCTTTCATTACATAAACATAAACAGGGTAACTCTATACAGTCACATTGTTATGGTGCGTATGCTTGGATCTTCGGAAAAAAGGCACAGACAAAGGCAAAAATAATTGATTTGTTTTTAATTGTGAGCATAATTCTTAAACAAATTCTGCCTGTACTTTCAAACACATTGATATATCGATTTTTGCATTGTCATGTAAAGATTTGTATTTGATTCATATTGAAAGTAGCACTAGTCACAAATATGTATTTCAAACTTGTAAACTTTGAATAGAAAAGCTATTTGAACCATTTATTTTGCGCCAAGTTGTTGTTCCATAGAACTGTGAATTCCTTCTCCCTACATTTCTTCTAGCAGTTTAAAAGTTTAGGATGATCTCCTCAGTTATACTGAAAATGATCATGATCACCTTGGACAGTTTATCAAGGGTTTGGTGTTTAAATATTTTTTCATCCCAAGTCTTTCATACGGGTAAGTTCTGCCTTTTTACAAGTTAATTTTGTAGATAAAATGGAATCAGTCAAGGCAGCTTTATCAGTAAAGCGCATTTTGTTACAAGACAATTCAAATAAAACAAGGGAAAATACATTGAAAAGAACCTTGCAGTGCCATGATACAGGAAGGCATAAAGACTAGAGGGTAAAACAAATATTTCAGTTAAAAGTTCAATTAAGACAATCAAAGGCACCTTGAAGAAATGTTTTTATTATCTTGATTTGATATAACTTAGGGTTTAAGCAGTCATATAGTTTTCTGGGATTTGTTTTCCAGAGCACTGATCTTTGTACACTAACCCAGTTATAACAAACTGATGATATGTAGTCAGTCCTCTAGCTTGTAATAATTGGAGTGATGGTAGGAGGTCCTTCAGTTTCCACATAGTGACTTTCTGAGTTTCTTGGCAACCGAAATGATTTCTTCTTGTTAGCGATTGAAGCATGTCTTAGCGTTCTTCTAACCAGCTGTTTGGAATGCAAAGCAACACGTGGGGCAGGGGCAGCACTGTGGCTCATTTTTTACTAGTTTGTTTGAAAATTGTGGAAACAGTATGATAAGAAATGTTAACGGTTTTTAAACTTGACCTTTTTTTTTAATTGAAATAACTTGATATCAGCAATATTAGAGTAGAAACCAGCTAATAGGATAAGAGGTGAGAAAACATTTTTCACTTCTTCATTAGGGGCAGTGATTATCAGAGGGTGTTTTAGACTCATGCTTTTCTGGGAAATCAACAACAAATGTCCTAAATCAAATATATAAATGAATAAAGAACTTTATAAAAATGCATCTATTACTCTCCATGTGAGAGGTTTACTGTGGCCTGAAATGTGTAAAGCCTGAGGAGAGAAATGGAGAGCTTAGCCTTGTTGGATCCTGCTCGGGTAGAGATAAGCCCAGTACTGACAGCTTTTATAACTTCATTTCATTGGCTGGCAGCTCATTTATTTTCAGGAGAAAAATTGCTACATTCACAGGTTTAGCGATAAAACTGAAAGGCGGTGTTTAGTTAGTCTACGGCTTTTTGAACCCTATGTCAACCCCACGGCCAAAAGCAATCACTGCATGGGTGGGTTCAGATTCAGGCCAGAGGTCTATGAGAAGTGTCTCCTTTTTGCAGCCTAGCTGCATCAGGTATGTTAAGATGGAGTTCACAATGTGGTCAATAAAGGGTATGGTCAGATCAAACAGATTGGGGGAGAGAGAGAGAACAAACTAATTTCAAACATAAAATGTATTTAATCCCTGCACAGCCCTCTATTCCTAATTGCTGGATTTGCCATAACAGGATTAGAACAGGTGTATTAACAGAGTCTGCATGCTGACTCTCAGTAGACAATTTACATAATAAGAATATCTACAAGCTGCATTGCGGCTCTTCTCATCTGACCATTTCACGTCTGAACTGCTGTCAAACTGAGCTATTACCTTATTGGAGAATTGGGTTCCCATGGGAACAGTTAAAAAATAATTTTAAGAGCAGGGACTGACTGTTCTTGTGTTGAACTTGTTTCGGTGAGCTGTACCATAAAATGGGCTTTGAAGGGCTCCATCTATTTCTCCTCAACTGCTCTGGACAGATCTATTCTGTGTTTCAGGCTGTGTAGCTTAGATTGAATGTTCGTGACAGGAGGCAGTGACCACTGTTTGCCCCTAAATGAGCATCCAATCAATTCTCGTCTCACCATTTTAACCTACTAATGGTTGAGGAGAAAAACCAGCCTGATCAAAAACAGCATCGGCCTCCACAAACACTGGGGGTTAAATACCTCTAAATGATGACACACTGAGGAAATCACAACAAGATATTTTCCACTGAGGAGTCTATTGTTGGGGACAAAGTTTAATCTACATCTGGGAGACGTTTGTGGCCGTAGGGACAACTTCCATCCGATTCCTCAGCAGCAGCTAGCAGAGCAGTGCGGCAGTAAGTCCCCGCTCTAATCCCTGGCGTCTTGTTGGCTGGTAGCAGGAAGAAACAGTGACGATGATAAATTGGAGTGAGCCTGGCCTCCGTCTGGTAGCTGTTGTCTGTGGCTGTGTGACTCAAAGAGAAAGGCCACAGGGTGCTGATTTTTACATCAGCACCTACTGAGGAACAAGCTGATCACATCCACAGTGCTCTCACGTAGTGCTGCTAATCACAAACACCCACATTAGACGCAGCAGCTATCTGCAAGCTGATTTAACAGTTTATGTATAAACAGAAAGGACTGCTATCATTTTTGCCATTTAATCCAAATATTCTGCTGTGAGGTCTAAAGCTGTAATTAATTAGAATTAATAGAAATGGAGCATAGCGTATTCACGGTAATAGTTAAATAATACAGTAATAAAGCTTAATAATGACAAAAGTTACAAAACTGATGGGGATACATAGTATTAATTACTCTAAATGATTTCCCTAGACTCAGACACTATAGATAATAAAGTCTAGAGTCTGTTTACACTTTATTCTGCATCAGGTATTGTAGATGTGATCATCTGTAATTGCCTAATAAGGGTTCATTGATATCAAAGTTAATGAATTTATAAAAAAAAAAAAAAGGGGCCATTGGTGGTACTGTTGCCTTGCTGCAAGAAGGTCCTAGGTACAAACCTCCGAGTCTACTTACTAAACTCCTGAACATTTACATAAAAAAACTAATATCTGTGATAGTTTAGTCATTGAAAGTATAATGTTATAATATATTTATTATCAGGACATTATAAAATGTGCAAAGCAAATCAGCTAAATGTTTATGCAACTGTTAATACACTTTCTAATTTGAACAAAAATGAAAAGCATGCTTCAGATCACCTGTTAAAACCATCATTGAACTCATGGTAGGACAGCTCCCCCCTGTGGACATAAAGTTCAATTGGTTATTTGGAATTATCTCAGAAATAATTTCACATCTGTTGTCTTTGTGTGCTTTTTTTTTTTCAGAACAAGGACACACAGATGCAGATATGTTTTTGTACCTTTTGATCGTGTTCTCCACCATCAGCTCCCTCTACACGCTGATCTGGGATCTGCGCATGGACTGGGGTCTGTTCGATCGGGGAGCTGGGGAAAACACCTTCCTGAGAGAAGAAATTGTCTACCCACACAAGGTAGGGTCAAAGGTCAAATCTATGTAAAATAATGAAAACTCAATGACCCATAACTTCTGAGCTTAAATAACACTCAGAGAACTGTAGAAATACACCCTAGGTTACTAATGGCATGCTCAGAAACAGCACTATGAATCTGACTCATTTTGGCATAAGCTTTCATTGGAAGGTTCAGACAGATGAGAATGAATCAGCACTGTCGTTAAAGAGCCAGCGCAGTAATGTTCCTCCTCTAGTTAAGCAAACATTTAACACCTGAATATCATGTTCACAAAGAACAGGAAAAGGTTTCTCACATTAACTGCAGCTGGACTCAAAGTCAGTCAACAATCAATCTCTACAGAAAAAAAGACAAAATAAAAATTGTAATTTATACCTTTACAATAAAAAAAATTAATCTGATTCTTGGTCAGGCCTTGGAGTTTTTTTTTGTTTGTTTTTTCTTTACATAACTTAATTCCCAAAAGCTTCACACAGATTAGATTTTCTCATGAATGTAATCAGTCCTGAATGTTTCTACTAAAATGGATTACTGCTGTTTGTAGCTATGTCCGACCATATTATTCTCTAAATAACTCTGTTTATCTGTCCAGGCCTACTACTACTGTGCCATAGTAGAGGATGTGATCTTGCGTTTTGCCTGGACGATCCAGATCTCCCTTTCAACAATGACCAAGACTCACTCTATAGGGGACATCGTGGCCACCGTCCTGGCTCCTCTTGAAGTCTTCAGGTGAGTCGAAACAGCGTTTCCTTCTGTTCTTGTTTTACTCCTCAGTGGTTCCCTGACAGACAGGATCCCTCAGCTAAAACTCATAAGCTATACAAGGTTCCATGGCCCCCACAGTCACCTACCTTCCTCTTTCCACCTTCCTATAAGGCGGTTTGTGTGGAACTTCTTCCGTCTGGAGAACGAACACCTGAATAACTGTGGTGAGTTTCGTGCTGTGAGAGATATCTCAGTGGCGCCGCTCAACGCTGATGACCAGACGTTGCTGGAGCAGATGATGGACCAGGAAGACGGTGTCAAGAACCGCTCAGGCAAAAAGGCCTGGAAGAGGTCCTACAGCCTGTCTCTCCGACGCCCCCTGCTGTCCTCCTCGCAGTAAGTAACCAAAGATTCCTTAGCTTTATGCAATCAATTTTTGTTCTAGTTTAATAATAAAGGAGAGTAAATAATTAATCTGTACATGAATGTTGTGTTCATAGTAAAACAGAAAGTAAAAGAAAGCAGAAATACTTCTTTTGTGAGCACACCCACTTCTTCATTATGTAACATAGGATCAGATTCAGATGAGCTTGATAAGATTTCACTGCTGTTTTACTTCCACAACCTCCAAAAAGCTTTGTTATGGAAGCCCGTTTCTGCCACATGAAAATAAAAAAAATGCCAAATAGAAAGTCATAATAATGAGATAAAAAGTCATAATTATGAGTTATAACGTCAATTTAAATTTTCAAAGTCATACAAAGTTTAAAAGTTGAATATCTCATAATTTATCTGGCATTTTTTACTTTCATGAGCAGAAACTGGCTTCCATATTCAGTGGATTGAGATGTAGGACGGGGAATTTTCTGAAAAAATATTGAGAAAATTAATGGGAAACTCTGAGCTGTGAAAAAAAGATTAAAATACTGAGATCTATTTGAACATGAAAAATATTCTATGTTAACATAGCAGTACAGCAACAGACTTTCTTCCAGAAAAACTGATGCTTACTTGACATAAACAGTAACAACACAACAGTGAATTCTGAACAGAGAAGGGTGATTTTCACTGTTCATTTTTGTCCATGACTATAACTTCTTCTACATTGTTTAATACGTTTTTGAAGTATCTAATGACACATTTCTGTTACTTGACTGGTTTTTATGAAAGGTAGTTTGACTTCCACAAAACATGAGAAATAATATATGAAAAATAGCCTTGAAGCAACATTTTGAATTTTTTTTTTTTTTTAATAGCAGAAAGGATTAATGGATTTATTGAATAAACATCCTATTTCTTCTTCTCCTCAGATCCAAGAAGGACACAAAGGTGCTGATTGAGGATATGGATGACGAGGCCTTCAGCTGAGCACATAATTCGCACATAGGCACCACACTATATTTATAAGGACCTTCTTTCCTCTCCCCCTCCATATTATAACATGTTAGCTCAAACATTACTGTATAACATTCAATAAATGAGGAAAGTCATCAGCTTTACAGAACTTACCTCATCTTTTAACTCCTTTAAAGTGTTGAAAGTTGGTCTTTATAAGTATAGCAAACCCATTACACAATCCAGAGACACAGAAACACAAAGACAAACCTGCTGAAGCACAAGCAACGTGTCATCTTGGTACTGTTGAGGAGAGAGCTACATTCACACAGATGGACTGGTGTCAAAAAAAAAAAACCTTCACTTAACTTACAGAAGCAGAACACACTGCCTGGGATGATTTAATGCTTTTATTATATAAAAATGACTTCTTTAGTATCTACTTTTCTTTTTTTTTACTATGATATGTTTCAGGCTTTTTTAGTTTCTCTTCAGGACAGGCTGCAGACGACTGTTCACATGCCTTTCTAACCACACTAGGATCAACAGGGAGAAGAAGAAGAAGAAGAAGCCAGTAAAAGACTAAAACCCTATAGATCTACGGACTGAACAGCTTATCTAACAAATCAACTGGTTTCAACTTGTTGATTCTTTTTATACTCCTTTTATTAAGTTCCTTTTTTCTTTTAGTTGTAGTACGTCAGCGAACGATCACAACCCTTGAAGCGCTTGCAGGAAAAGTGCGTTTACAACATAAAACAAGGAAAAATTTCGTTAAAAAAAGATGTTTTCTATTCAAATACTTCTGTTTGAAATTTCTTTACTGTATGTTTTCAAGTGTATTACTACTATAGATGTGTTGTTTATACTAATGAAACTAGTTTGAACCTCCTCACTTTGACTGTTGATGTATTTTATAATGTTAAACGTGCCACGTTTTTATGAAAAACACAGAGCCCTGCATTACTCCCCAACATTAATTAGTGGATTTTAAATCTATGATGTTGTCTAAAGGTGCTCTTTTACACTAACTACAGCTAAGGTGCATGCATTGCAATTAACACCGGTTACCAAAGTTTTCTTCCGATGAATGTGTCTCAAATAAGAAAAAACTAGATCATTAAGTCTGCCTGAACAAGTCAATAGATAACATAGCCAGAGAGTTTTTTTCTTCATAACCCTAAACCGGCTCTATTTCCCAAACTCTGCTTTTTTAGGCTGTTTGAGGCTTATTAGACACACAAATGGGGATCTGGTTAAATAACGTGCCATGATATACAAAAGTTTTTTTTATATAGGTGTGTCTCACTAAAGATTTGTTGCACACAGAAGGACATTTTGAAGTGTTTATCCCTGTTTACTCTTACGATTGTGGCAAACAGCAACTGAAAAATAAATATTCAGTTTCTCCAGGAATTTGAATATTTTTTAAGACAACAAAAAGAAGAGTGGACCAATTAAAGGATGTAATTTTGCATCAATTAATGTCTCAATGGTGGAGAACAACCCGTGGTGATGCCAGCCCAGGCTGATTTAATAGCGTCCTTTAGCTCTTCTCCTAACATCCGAATATGGACCAGTTGTTATTAACTCCAGCTGCTTTTAAAGTCTTATAAAAATCCCTCAAACTCATGAATAGGCTTTGGTTTCAAGACTAAGTTAATCCCTGTTACTTGTACACTCTTTTTATTTTCCTACCCTTTGTTTTCCTTCCACTCAACTTTCCATCTGTATGCCTGCTCAAGGCAATATCATTCTTCCTTAACAGAGGTCTTTTGTAGATTATATTGTGTAAACCACATTAACTGAACACATCTGGGATTAAACTAAACTGTTGGTTAGCTGTGAGCCATAATCATGAAAATAACAGAAACTAATACTTTAAATTGTCCCTCTGTGTGTCATAAATATGAATTAGTTTTACTTTTTGAAGTCAAGTACTGGCATAGATGAACATTTCTTCTTTGATATAATCAACTGAGATGCACCTGTAATAAAAATCAAGATTAGATATGATGCTGATCATCTACAAACAGAAACAAAGACAGCTTCATATTTGGATGCTTGCTGTCCAGATAGAGATTAAATCATTGTTTAAGTTTAGGAATAAAGTCTCTGTAACAGTTCTGCTAAAAAAAAAAAAAACATTACTGGAAATATTCGATATGCAGGATCACAGCCCCAGCTAAATAACAAAAAGTCTTTATGCTGACATGAAAGGCCAATTTGTTTTTTATTTTGCGCTAGGATTCAGCTAAAAAACATAGAGAAATTTAGCTTTTATATTTCTAGTAAGGAAAAAAAAGCTATTCTGCCTTTCTTCATGTTCCTAATCTTCAGTGTAGCCTGTTTGACTGCAGGTGTTGTGGTCGCTTCAGATACACCTACTGATGTCTACTTATATCTCATATGCTGGCTTTGCTCACATATGTTTGAAATATCTGTAAGTTGGTTCCTGCTTCTAGAAAAGAGACCCTGGCTGTACAAGAAAAGATGGGGCTTGAACTCCTATCTGAGCTTAATGTGAAGTGGAAAGTTTAAAGGAGGGAAAACCTCTCTGTCCATATCAATACTGTGCACATACACTATAACAGACATTCACACGCACACTGACAGCCCACATTGCCTCTTTCTCGTCGGAGTGCAGTGCTGTACAAAGGTTGTGTCGTCTTGCCTGCATGCTGCTCTAGTTTTTACTTTGTACATAGCTCTTAATTTATTCGACATAG
Source organism: Cyprinodon variegatus (assembly GCF_000732505.1). NCBI lineage: Eukaryota > Metazoa > Chordata > Actinopteri > Cyprinodontiformes > Cyprinodontidae > Cyprinodon > Cyprinodon variegatus. The sequence continues at coordinate 840,550 of NW_015150483.1, forward strand.
TGTATATTAGTAGTCTTTGCACACACCGACAATGATGAATTAGTTTTGGTAGCCATTTGTGCTCCTGGACAAGCAGTATTTTTTAGGTGACGAGGAGCTTTTTGTTCATTGTTCACAGTCCTGCAATCTTTGTTTTTTTTTTCCATCTCTTCCTGTGTAAAGCTTTTGAAACGTGTTTTTATAAAAAGGAAGAAGCAATGTTTTACTGTATCTTGTTGGTGGTTTCTTTGAATTTCAAAGCCTCGTGTTGGGGGAATTCCTGAGGCTGTTAAGCTGTTAATACATTCGTGAAAGTGCATGAAAATAGTTGTGAAATCTGTTGTTGGTGACTGTCCTGCAGACAGAAGCACTTTGACACATTTCACTGCATCCCCGGAACAGACTGTGGTCCAAGAAGAAGATAGTGAAGTGATCCCAGATCTCTGCCTGCGAGGAAATGTTTAGATGACCTGTGTCTGTTCATCTACGCTGAAAAACAGGGTTATTTTGTACAGTTGATGTTTGATGAAATGATGGGGAAAAACATCTCATGTTTCTCTGATTTTCTGTTGTCCACTGCTTGCTAAAACCTTCATGATGTAAAAGTGCTCAAATGTGTGCATTCCTCCTCCCTTATCTTGATGTTGTTCGTAGCCTTTCTCTGAGCTATTTGAATGTGATAGTAACTGTAGTTTGGTAGGTGGATGTTCTGCTTTGAGAAGATACTTTAGAAAAATAAGAAACAGTAAATAAACTGTGGCTAAATGTGATTTTTAAGAGAAATGAAAACGTTTCGTTGTCTGAACATTTCTCCCGAAGTCACTTTTACAGAGTAGTTTGTACATGTTGAGTGTTTAACGATTCTTTCATGGTATTTGTATTTCTGTATACACTTTGGTGATCCTGTCATATCTGGGTTTTATAAACCATGATTATTTTTAAAACTCACTCTGCCTCTTGAGCCTTCTTTCCCCTTCTGTTTTCAATGTGACCCTTTGTCTAATTCACAGGTTCTTATTTGGTCCTCAGTTTGTTGGTTTCCTTTTGCTTGTACGTTTCCTACTTTTTTTTTTTTTTTTTAACCTATGTGTGGTAGCTCTTAGTCCAATTCAAAGCTAGTTCTTCAACATACTTAGCCTGACGTAGTCCGACTCAATTCTAGTGGGCGGGACTAAGTTCGGACTGGCACCCAGGCTACAACATACTGCCCTTTAAGCAGAATGTTAGCCAGGGTTTACACATCCATGATGTGTTTTCTTTATTATTTATCTGAAGATGTTTTCAGTTTACCAGCAGGATCCAGTTATGTATTCCTTTTAGGTGGAAAATACTATTCATTTTTTCTGGCCTGCATATTGATTTTAGTCACTAAGAAATATCCCACATAGATGCTNAAGTTAATGAATTTATAAAAAAAAAAAAAAGGGGCCATTGGTGGTACTGTTGCCTTGCTGCAAGAAGGTCCTAGGTACAAACCTCCGAGTCTACTTACTAAACTCCTGAACATTTACATAAAAAAACTAATATCTGTGATAGTTTAGTCATTGAAAGTATAATGTTATAATATATTTATTATCAGGACATTATAAAATGTGCAAAGCAAATCAGCTAAATGTTTATGCAACTGTTAATACACTTTCTAATTTGAACAAAAATGAAAAGCATGCTTCAGATCACCTGTTAAAACCATCATTGAACTCATGGTAGGACAGCTCCCCCCTGTGGACATAAAGTTAAATTGGTTATTTGGAATTATCTCAGAAATAATTTCACATCTGTTGTCTTTGTGTGCTTTTTTTTTTTCAGAACAAGGACACACAGATGCGGATATGTTTTTGTACCTTTTGATCGTGTTCTCCACCATCAGCTCCCTCTACACGCTGATCTGGGATCTGCGCATGGACTGGGGTCTGTTCGATCGGGGAGCTGGGGAAAACACCTTCCTGAGAGAAGAAATTGTCTACCCACACAAGGTAGGGTCAAAGGTCAAATCTATGTAAAATAATGAAAACTCAATGACCCATAACTTCTGAGCTTAAATAACACTCAGAGAACTGTAGAAATACACCCTAGGTTACTAATGGCATGCTCAGAAACAGCACTATGAATCTGACTCATTTTGGCATAAGCTTTCATTGGAAGGTTCAGACAGATGAGAATGAATCAGCACTGTCGTTAAAGAGCCAGCGCAGTAATGTTCCTCCTCTAGTTAAGCAAACATTTAACACCTGAATATCATGTTCACAAAGAACAGGAAAAGGTTTCTCACATTAACTGCAGCTGGACTCAAAGTCAGTCAACAATCAATCTCTACAGAAAAAAAGACAAAATAAAAATTGTAATTTATACCTTTACAATAAAAAAAATTAATCTGATTCTTGGTCAGGCCTTGGAGTTTTTTTTTGTTTGTTTTTTCTTTACATAACTTAATTCCCAAAAGCTTCACACAGATTAGATTTTCTCATGAATGTAATCAGTCCTGAATGTTTCTACTAAAATGGATTACTGCTGTTTGTAGCTATGTCCGACCATATTATTCTCTAAATAACTCTGTTTATCTGTCCAGGCCTACTACTACTGTGCCATAGTAGAGGATGTGATCTTGCGTTTTGCCTGGACGATCCAGATCTCCCTTTCAACAATGACCAAGACTCACTCTATAGGGGACATCGTGGCCACCGTCCTGGCTCCTCTTGAAGTCTTCAGGTGAGTCGAAACAGCGTTTCCTTCTGTTCTTGTTTTACTCCTCAGTGGTTCCCTGACAGACAGGATCCCTCAGCTAAAACTCATAAGCTATACAAGGTTCCATGGCCCCCACAGTCACCTACCTTCCTCTTTCCACCTTCCTATAAGGCGGTTTGTGTGGAACTTCTTCCGTCTGGAGAACGAACACCTGAATAACTGTGGTGAGTTTCGTGCTGTGAGAGATATCTCAGTGGCGCCGCTCAACGCTGATGACCAGACGTTGCTGGAGCAGATGATGGACCAGGAAGACGGTGTCAAGAACCGCTCAGGCAAAAAGGCCTGGAAGAGGTCCTACAGCCTGTCTCTCCGACGCCCCCTGCTGTCCTCCTCGCAGTAAGTAACCAAAGATTCCTTAGCTTTATGCAATCAATTTTTGTTCTAGTTTAATAATAAAGGAGAGTAAATAATTAATCTGTACATGAATGTTGTGTTCATAGTAAAACAGAAAGTAAAAGAAAGCAGAAATACTTCTTTTGTGAGCACACCCACTTCTTCATTATGTAACATAGGATCAGATTCAGATGAGCTTGATAAGATTTCACTGCTGTTTTACTTCCACAACCTCCAAAAAGCTTTGTTATGGAAGCCCGTTTCTGCCACATGAAAATAAAAAAAATGCCAAATAGAAAGTCATAATAATGAGATAAAAAGTCATAATTATGAGTTATAACGTCAATTTAAATTTTCAAAGTCATACAAAGTTTAAAAGTTGAATATCTCATAATTTATCTGGCATTTTTTACTTTCATGAGCAGAAACTGGCTTCCATATTCAGTGGATTGAGATGTAGGACGGGGAATTTTCTGAAAAAATATTGAGAAAATTAATGGGAAACTCTGAGCTGTGAAAAAAAGATTAAAATACTGAGATCTATTTGAACATGAAAAATATTCTATGTTAACATAGCAGTACAGCAACAGACTTTCTTCCAGAAAAACTGATGCTTACTTGACATAAACAGTAACAACACAACAGTGAATTCTGAACAGAGAAGGGTGATTTTCACTGTTCATTTTTGTCCATGACTATAACTTCTTCTACATTGTTTAATACGTTTTTGAAGTATCTAATGACACATTTCTGTTACTTGACTGGTTTTTATGAAAGGTAGTTTGACTTCCACAAAACATGAGAAATAATATATGAAAAATAGCCTTGAAGCAACATTTTGAATTTTTTTTTTTTTTTAATAGCAGAAAGGATTAATGGATTTATTGAATAAACATCCTATTTCTTCTTCTCCTCAGATCCAAGAAGGACACAAAGGTGCTGATTGAGGATATGGATGACGAGGCCTTCAGCTGAGCACATAATTCGCACATAGGCACCACACTATATTTATAAGGACCTTCTTTCCTCTCCCCCTCCATATTATAACATGTTAGCTCAAACATTACTGTATAACATTCAATAAATGAGGAAAGTCATCAGCTTTACAGAACTTACCTCATCTTTTAAACTCCTTTAAAGTGTTGAAAGTTGGTCTTTATAAGTATAGCAAACCCATTACACAATCCAGAGACACAGAAACACAAAGACAAACCTGCTGAAGCACAAGCAACGTGTCATCTTGGTACTGTTGAGGAGAGAGCTACATTCACACAGATGGACTGGTGTCAAAAAAAAAAACCTTCACTTAACTTACAGAAGCAGAACACACTGCCTGGGATGATTTAATGCTTTTATTATATAAAAATGACTTCTTTAGTATCTACTTTTCTTTTTTTTTACTATGATATGTTTCAGGCTTTTTTAGTTTCTCTTCAGGACAGGCTGCAGACGACTGTTCACATGCCTTTCTAACCACACTAGGATCAACAGGGAGAAGAAGAAGAAGAAGCCAGTAAAAGACTAAAACCCTATAGATCTACGGACTGAACAGCTTATCTAACAAATCAACTGGTTTCAACTTGTTGATTCTTTTTATACTCCTTTTATTAAGTTCCTTTTTTCCTTTAGTTGTAGTACGTCAGCGAACGATCACAACCCTTGAAGCGCTTGCAGGAAAAGTGCGTTTACAACATAAAACAAGGAAAAATTTCGTTAAAAAAAGATGTTTTCTATTCAAATACTTCTGTTTGAAATTTCTTTACTGTATGTTTTCAAGTGTATTACTACTATAGATGTGTTGTTTATACTAATGAAACTAGTTTGAACCTCCTCACTTTGACTGTTGATGTATTTTATAATGTTAAACGTGCCACGTTTTTATGAAAAACACAGAGCCCTGCATTACTCCCCAACATTAATTAGTGGATTTTAAATCTATGATGTTGTCTAAAGGTGCTCTTTTACACTAACTACAGCTAAGGTGCATGCATTGCAATTAACACCGGTTACCAAAGTTTTCTTCCGATGAATGTGTCTCAAATAAGAAAAAACTAGATCATTAAGTCTGCCTGAACAAGTCAATAGATAACATAGCCAGAGAGTTTTTTTCTTCATAACCCTAAACCGGCTCTATTTCCCAAACTCTGCTTTTTTAGGCTGTTTGAGGCTTATTAGACACACAAATGGGGATCTGGTTAAATAACGTGCCATGATATACAAAAGTTTTTTTTATATAGGTGTGTCTCACTAAAGATTTGTTGCACACAGAAGGACATTTTGAAGTGTTTATCCCTGTTTACTCTTACGATTGTGGCAAACAGCAACTGAAAAATAAATATTCAGTTTCTCCAGGAATTTGAATATTTTTTAAGACAACAAAAATTAGAGTGGACCAGTTAAAGGATGTAATTTTGCATGAATTAATGTCTCAATGGTGGAGAACAACCCATGGTGATGCCAGCCCAGGCTGATTTAATAGCGTCCTCTAGCTCTTCTCCTAACATCCGAATATGGACCAGTTGTTATTAACTCCAGCTGCTTTTAAAGTCTTATAAAAATCCCTCAAACTCATGAATAGGCTTTGGTTTCAAGACTAAGTTTATCCCTGTTACTTGTACAGTCTTTTTATTTTCATTCAACTTTCCATCTGTATGCCTGCTCAAGGCAATATCATTCTTCCTTAACAGAGGTCTTTTGTAGATTATATTGTGTAAACCACATTAACTAAACACATCTGGGATTAAACTAAACTGTTGGTTAGCTGTGAGCCATAATCATCAAAATAACAGAAACTAATACTTTAAATTGTCCCTCTGTGTGTCATAAATATGAATTAGTTTTACTTTTTGAAGTCAAGTACTGGCATAGATGAACATTTCTTCTTTGATATAATCAACTGAGATGCACCTGTAATAAAAATCAAGATTAGATATGATGCTGATCATCTACAAACAGAAACAAAGACAGCTTCATATTTGGATGCTTGCTGTCCAGATAGAGATTAAATCATTGTTTAAGTTTAGGAATAAAGTCTCTGTAACAGTTCTGCTAAAAAAAAAAAAAACATTACTGGAAATATTCGATATGCAGGATCACAGCCCCAGCTAAATAACAAAAAGTCTTTATGCTGACATGAAAGGCCAATTTGTTTTTTATTTTGCGCTAGGATTCAGCTAAAAAACATAGAGAAATTTAGCTTTTATATTTCTAGTAAGGAAAAAAAAGCTATTCTGCCTTTCTTCATGTTCCTAATCTTCAGTGTAGCCTGTTTGACTGCAGGTGTTGTGGTCGCTTCAGATACACCTACTGATGTCTACTTATATCTCATATGCTGGCTTTGCTCACATATGTTTGAAATATCTGTAAGTTGGTTCCTGCTTCTAGAAAAGAGACCCTGGCTGTACAAGAAAAGATGGGGCTTGAACTCCTATCTGAGCTTAATGTGAAGTGGAAAGTTTAAAGGAGGGAAAACCTCTCTGTCCATATCAATACTGTGCACATACACTATAACAGACATTCACACGCACACTGACAGCCCACATTGCCTCTTTCTCGTCGGAGTGCAGTGCTGTACAAAGGTTGTGTCGTCTTGCCTGCATGCTGCTCTAGTTTTTACTTTGTACATAGCTCTTAATTTATTCGACATAGTGTATATTAGTAGTCTTTGCACACACCGACAATGATGAATTAGTTTTGGTAGCCATTTGTGCTCCTGGACAAGCAGTATTTTTTAGGTGACGAGGAGCTTTTTGTTCATTGTTCACAGTCCTGCAATCTTTGTTTTTTTTTTCCATCTCTTCCTGTGTAAAGCTTTTGAAACGTGTTTTTATAAAAAGGAAGAAGCAATGTTTTACTGTATCTTGTTGGTGGTTTCTTTGAATTTCAAAGCCTCGTGTTGGGGGAATTCCTGAGGCTGTTAAGCTGTTAATACATTCGTGAAAGTGCATGAAAATAGTTGTGAAATCTGTTGTTGGTGACTGTCCTGCAGACAGAAGCACTTTGACACATTTCACTGCATCCCCGGAACAGACTGTGGTCCAAGAAGAAGATAGTGAAGTGATCCCAGATCTCTGCCTGCGAGGAAATGTTTAGATGACCTGTGTCTGTTCATCTACGCTGAAAAACAGGGTTATTTTGTATAGTTGATGTTTGATGAAATGATGGGGAAAAACATCTCATGTTTCTCTGATTTTCTGTTGTCCACTGCTTGCTAAAACCTTCATGATGTAAAAGTGCTCAAATGTGTGCATTCCTCCTCCCTTATCTTGATGTTGTTCGTAGCCTTTCTCTGAGCTATTTGAATGTGATAGTAACTGTAGTTTGGTAGGTGGATGTTCTGCTTTGAGAAGATACTTTAGAAAAATAAGAAACAGTAAATAAACTGTGGCTAAATGTGATTTTTAAGAGAAATGAAAACGTTTCGTTGTCTGAACATTTCTCCCGAAGTCACTTTTACAGAGTAGTTTGTACATGTTGAGTGTTTAACGATTCTTTCATGGTATTTGTATTTCTGTATACACTTTGGTGATCCTGTCATATCTGGGTTTTATAAACCATGATTATTTTTAAAACTCACTCTGCCTCTTGAGCCTTCTTTCCCCTTCTGTTTTCAGTGTGACCCTTTGTCTAATTCACAGGTTCTTATTTGGTCCTCAGTTTGTTGGTTTCCTTTTGCTTGTACGTTTCCTACTTTTTTTTTTTTTTTTTAACCTATGTGTGGTAGCTCTTAGTCCAATTCAAAGCTAGTTCTTCAACATACTTAGCCTGACGTAGTCCGACTCAATTCTAGTGGGCGGGACTAAGTTCGGACTGGCACCCAGGCTACAACATACTGCCCTTTAAGCAGAATGTTAGCCAGGGTTTACACATCCATGATGTGTTTTCTTTATTATTTATCTGAAGATGTTTTCAGTTTACCAGCAGGATCCAGTTATGTATTCCTTTTAGGTGGAAAATACTATTCATTTTTTCTGGCCTGCATATTGATTTTAGTCACTAAGAAATATCCCACATAGATGCTACATTTCATCTTTATTCACAAGCTTCGTTTCACCCCTCACTGCAAATTAGATGGACAACGTATACAAACAGCTGCTTTATATAAAAGAGATTTCCAAATTAAACACAGGATGCCATGTTCTACTGCATCTTTAGTAATGGTTTCCCTCTTGCCTTCCAGCTACATACTGACTTCTTGCAGAAATCCAGATGTAGCAACACCCACTTGTCATGGACAAAGCTTTCCAGTTCATTTTTATTTTTATAGAGATTTGTGTGCAGAAACACTTTTCAAACCCAATTAAAGATTTTTTTAAATAACGCTGAATCAGGTGACTCACATATCCTTTGAAACCAAACTCAAGTGGACACTGAGATGTGGTTAAGATCCTTGTCCTGTTAAAGTGTCCAATGACGCCCAGGCTTCAGGTTCCTTACAGTGTGATACTCTCTCCCAGGATGACCTCTTACTTCATTAGATCCATCTTCCCTTCAACCCCAAAGTCCACCACCATGCTTCTCTGAAAGCATAGTGATCTTTCCTACTTTATTCTAACATTTTCCACACATACAACCCATTTATTGGCCTAAAACATTCCCACCTAGCATTTAAAGTAAGGTACTGGTCTCTCTAAACTTTGGAGTATTTCCTTTTGCTTTACATTAAAGATGTTTATTAATCCAAAGGATTATTTGCAAGGGATTATTTAACATGTAACATGACTTTCACCAATCAGGTTTTTATCATGGAGTTCATTGGCCAATGAACACCAAGAAAAGCCTTCCTTTGGTTGCATCACTTGTTCCTAAAAATCACCTTTGATTTACAATCTACCGTGCAATGAGGTTTATTCAAGTGGTTTACATTTAGACTGATGCAATCATTGATTTCTGAATTCAGGGAAATTAAATACTCACAAGAAAAGTTTAGTTAAACTATTTTAATGAAATAATCTAATATTCTATGATGGATTGAATAATTTTAGGGACCAATTTTGCTCAAGAACATGTAGTGAAGAAAAATATGATTAATATTACGTGGTCCACAATTGTAATGTGCTTCTGATCTACTTTCAACCTAGACCGGGCCGTGTCCAGTCCTTTATCCCATTAGGAGTTTCTGAAGGACAGCCTTTTTTTTTTTGCAAAGGATATTTCAGTTTTTAGTAACTTTTCACGTGTCTCCTGTGATGTTTTTATCATATAAGGCAGATTGCCCTTTGAAACTCTGATACATTTCACGAGTTTCAGATTTTCAAAGATGAGTAAATGGACGGACACATTTCTACAGATGCCACCCAGGCCTTGGGTTCATGCCACTTCCATCAGGAATACAATTCAGTAACATTACATCCAGAACAAATCAGCTTAAACATTTTTCTTTCCCCCAAGCTGAAAGTAATCACCTTCCAAGGGCTGCTCTAGCACATACTGCACTATATGTTAATATATCAAGCTAAATCCTAAAATCAATAATTTCACAGTTCTCGGGTGGTCCTCGAGGGCAGCTATCCTGCAGCTTTTAGAGGTTTCCCTGCTTTAGCACAGCTGATTCTGATTATTGCAGTTCAGCAAAGCCTGCCAATCAATATTTAATGCAAATCAGCTGTGCTAGGGCAGGAAACCTGTAAAACTTGCAGGACAGTGGCCCTCAAGGGCCGGCTTTGGGCATACATGTCCTTAACGATATATTCTTCCTGACATGCCCTTTAACTTTCTGTTTATCTCTTTTTGTCTGTAATATTTATACATGCATCCAAGTCTGACAAAATTTCATTAGCTCTATAATGACGAAGAGTCTTGATCGAGCTTTAAAAAATATATTTCTACTTTCATAAAGATAGCACTTTTCCTTTGAGGGTGGATTTAATTATAAGCCCATTATGACGTCTCACTGGGGATTCGATAGGTATCACACAGCTGGCATAAATTCTAAGGCTGAGGACATGGAGACCTGCATGCAGGTGCAGCCTCATTTTGAATATCGTTGAAAGGTTAAAATTCAGTGGGAAGTGGGAAAAAAAAAAGCATACAAGATTTATTCAAGACAAAAATTTGATAAGTTTGTTTTATCATAAAATATCTAATATTTATTATTTTGAATAAATATACCGAGATGACAAACTGAGGGGATTTTAATCCAAACCTTTAAGCTCTTCCCCAGACAGGACTATCCCACCATGACAGACAGACTATTGTTATGCAGCCTTTGTCCTTTTGTAACAACCTACTTCTGAGTCTGGCTTTTTTTACTTAAAAATGCACTTTGGAAAACAAATGCAGAGCACACCTACAGGTGGACAATAAAATGGTTAAGTGGAAGACATTATTACCAGCACTCCCTTTACACAATAACTGGAGGTTTGATTTTGTTATTAATTGGGAATATACGTGCTGATATAAGGCTCAACAGATGCAATAGTTATTTATAGCGCTCTGTGTGATGTTAAGGAAGTTTAGAGGGTCACAGCATGGAAATGGTAGGTCTTATTAGCCATTATAGCTTACAGCTAATAACAGCTGTCTCACAAAGTACCTGGAGAAAAAAAGCTTTTTCTGCCAAACACTACATGGAGTATGAACCCAGAACTCTAGTGTTTTTTTTTTTTTGTCTTTTTTGATTGAATTACTGCATTCATACAGGGAGACATGGGGCATCCACAGGCTCTGGCAGTTTCTCTCCCCTACAATGAACAACCCACCTTTAGGATCGCTCTCCTGCTAGTGGGTTTCACCAACTATCTGGTGAGCAACTTTTAAGTCCTTTGTTATATAATATGCAGTTCTTAAGAAAACTGTGGGTTCTCCTTAATTGTTTATCACATCAAATAAATCTATAAGTCTCACTTTTTAAATTGAACTGCTGATATAAAGTTCTTCACAGATCCAACAACATCCAAAGTATTTTTTTTTACCCATGTCAGTCTGCTCAGTAGAACAGGTTTCAACTCAGCAGTTAAACATCGCTGGAAGAGAATTTTCATACAATGTTTAACTTTCTTCTCCAGGAGCTCATCTGGGGAAAAAAAAAAAAAACTAACCTGTGTTGAAGCTTTGGGTGATTCTCTGATGTTCGTGCAACCTTTAGTCAAGCAGGAATATATAAACAAAAGGCTGTCAGTCAATGTCTAAGAAGGTCACAACTAGGTTGTTTATTATCTGATAACTGATACAAGATAAACATTATACATTCTTTTTTAACACTGATGATAATTTCCTTTTATTTTTAAAGTCAGTATGCAAAAGAAATGTTTTGTAAATTAATAAATGGTACATGTTCAGACTGTTTTATTTATATTAAACCAATTAACTTTAAGCACTCCTTGTTGCCCTGGTGATAACTTGTTTAGCTACAACACAAAAAAGAAAGAAAATACAAAAATTGAAAAAAAAAAAAGCACAAACATCAAGAGTTGGCTGACAAATACTTTAAGGAATCACATAATCATCTTATGTTTCGACCTGTGTAGATGCATATATAAAAATACAGGATCCCTGTATATATGCACATACAGTAATAATGTAGATACTATAGTTATAAAGCCTGTTCTGGACTCACAAACAAAATGTAGAGAGCAGGATACACATACAAACATTTACCATTATCTCTCCATATAAACACACATGAATCAACCAACAGGAAGAAGGCTCTCTGGCTTCAGAAGCTAAAAACTACACATTAGAAAAAGAAAAAAAAAAAAAAAAAATGATAGATCTGCTGCAGATGAACTGTTTGTGCAGTTGAGTCCGACTGATCCCATCAGTCACAAACTGATCGCTTTCCTTGATTATATCAGTCTGTTGGTCCTCTTCCTTGCTGTGCACGCTGTGCTCAGTCATCCATGGTGACCATGTGGGAGGGACGCGGAGGTATGGGACTGTAGCTGGTTATGTCTGTTTAGTGTGCAGATGTCCTATAAGTCCATGCATTTTACCAATGAGTGTGTGTCCGTCTACCTGCTGATCCTTATGGTGAGGAGGGGGCTTTGCTACTGCTGTAATGAACCTGGTATCTGTTAACAGTTTGTCCTTTCAACTCCGTAGACAGACAGGTGGTCTTGCAGGGTATGAAGTCCTCCTCCTCCTCACCCATTAGCCAGTTCTGCACTGAGCGTTCGGCTGAGGCTGGGACATGATTGGCCAGCCAGCTTTGGTGCCACTTGTCAAAGCGTTCATGTTGGCAGGCTGCAACTCTGTGCTGTGACTGTGGGGGGGAAGAGATGGTTAAAAAAAAGTCAACATTTCACAGCTCACCTTATTTCTTTGGAATGAAGTTTAAAAAATAACTAGCTTTATGCCACATGAGGCTAATGGGAAGCATACCTTCCGGGCCTTCACCAGCGCACCTCTGCGGTACATGTAGTCCTCAGAGTTCATAACAAACACCATTTTGTGAGTGTTGAGTTTAAACCGACACTCCAGACTGCCTGCGTTCTCCACAGCCAGCTGCCGTTGCCACTCTCTCCTGCAGCGCATCGCCTCCACCTGCCGCACCTGCCAGCGCCGGAAACGCCGCAGATTCCTTTCCAACAAAATATTATGAAGACTTTAATTAAAATATGGTTTAGAGAACAACTGTTCACCATATGCATAACAGCAGTTAGGCAACTTAAAAGTTCACAAAAAAAAACCTTAAGGCTAAATTCCCAGATACACTGTCAGGATACTGAAGCTCGCTGACCAGAACTGTAAGATAAAAGAAATGATGCGTCTATGGTAGTTCTGTTCTTTCTTTTAGGACTTTCCTTGATTCTAGTCCTGGAGGTCTGTTGTGCTGCACCTTTAAAATGTGCCTCTGCTTCACACCGCTGAGTCAAGTAATCAGATCATAGCAGGACTCTGGAGAACTTGACTATCATCAGGAGGTAATACACAGATCTGATTGGATTTTACTCCCTCTACTGGGCCTTATGAAAACAGCCCCAACATGAATACTGATAGCCTTTCATGTTCCATCCATATACAACAGCAACCGAGCTCATTGTTACATTTATTCAAGCCAATGAAGTCTAAGCCTGCATTTTGGGTAAACGATTACAAGCCGAATGAGAAGCCTAATGTCTACATCAGTTTGCATCCACACCTGTCCTGATCTGATTCACATTTTGCCTTTAGAAAGAGGTTTCTTTGTTTTGTTTTTTTGCTGGGTCCACCTCATCATAAACCTCCACAGTCTAAAAGTGCTCCATCTGTGAGTAGTATGCAGCTGTTTATGCCAATGTTCGTACATTAGGCTGCCATAAAGCTGCTCATCTTGCCATGAGAACCAGAACAGATCTGCCACCAGGTCAATGGCACAGAAAGTTGCTTTTCCAGCCAGAGACAATAGGGGGAGAAGACAGACCTCTCACTTATCTCATTAACACTAAAGTGTACCATTATAGCGATTTAGCAGATGATAAATTATGGTAAAAAGTGCAACTTAGAGCTGCTTTAAGTACATGGATGTATACTGGACCCAGGGTTCAGTTTTAAATGGACTCTTGAATATAATCTTGCCACTTTAAGATCACTTAGACCATATAAGCACATCACATTTCTCTTACCTATGGCGGTTTAGTCTGCTGCTGGTCCCATAAACAGGAAAACCTTAAAACTTCTTGATTCTTTATATAATCAAACAAATCATGGTCTAAAGGTCATGATGTTATCACCAATGCCATAAACTGAGCTAAAAAAGACATTAAGTTTTGAAAACGTGTGCATTTAGTTGTCAATATCCATGATTTGCGACCCCCACCTCTTCAGTCATTTGTTTTTTGCTCTTTAGACCATAGCAGGAGATTAACCCTATTGACCAGCAGATGAGAATGTGGCATCCCTATACATTAAACTGTCCTTGGAAAATGTGCTTCCTCTAACAAGAATGAAACAAATCACCGACTGCAAAAAATGACAGAGGAAAATGTTGGAGACCCATGAAATATTATTCTTGGTTTGTCTATATTGCCACAGGGTCTGCAAATGGAAATCTACATCTTTATCTATAGAGTTTAATGTTTTTTTGTTTCCTGATTAAAAGGTTTAATTTCCAAATAGCCTACCTGGGCAGAAAAACAGGTTTGAAGAAGTAGCCTTCTGCCTGAGAGCACAAACTAGACTCTGTTCCAACAAACTGCTCCATGTAGCTCGACAGGCACTGGTAGAAACAACAGAAAGGTTTAATCATTAACTGAACTAATTAACAGATGATTTGTTTACCTGTAAGTAAACAGGTTTATATATGAACATATTTACCTGAACATCTAATGGATCATCAGCCTGAGCCTCCTCAGTGTCCAGCAGCTCCAGGGTCATCGTCACTTGACCTTTGTTTTGGATAAACATTACCTGAAGAAGAAAAAAAAGAAATCTGAGTTGGAGCATGTTTATTTTCTGAAAACAGGTAAAAAATATTTTAATTCATCAGCAAACAATATTTATACATGAGGGCCTTACACAGCAGATTAGAGACAAAAAGCAAAAAAAAATGGCTCTCCTCAGCTAGTCTTGGCTGATTAGTGGAGCTGGTGTTGAACAAAGTGTGTTTTTATCAGTGCAGCACATTACTGCTGCTTTTGTGCAGGGCCACTGAGTAGCCTGTGTGTGTGGCCATGTATTTGTGAACTTGTAGGGACATGTTTAAGGCCAATTTCCCAGGAATATGATACTTTTTGAGGACTTAAGGCTGACATATACTTGGAATCTCTGTCGTCTGCATAGGTGTCGCGGTGAACGCAGAGACGCCCCCGCCCCCTCCACAGACACTCTGCTGCACCTCTCCCAAATTGTAGGTGACCGCAGACAGGAGGCCTCTGATTGGTCAATTCTACATGCGCTCTACTCATATGTATTTCCTGGTTGGTACCTTACTGACTTGTTTTGTTTGTATGACCGCAATTGTGGAAAATGACTCGTGAAGATGGACCAGCTAGAAGAACGAGGAGCGCAAGAACGCTGGGACCCTTTTTAAACCTGGATCCCCGCTCTTTTTCGCCCTCATGTCCCTCCGTTGTCAGACAAACTTGCCGCCACTTCCTCACTGCCTTGGCCGTGTCTAGACCCACAGCTAGTTTGGGATTGTCCCTTTTGCTTTATGGTGTGGAATAACTTAGCACAGACCACGCTTCGCTTCAATATTTAGCATAAATCAAAAATGTCTGCGTCATACCTCCAACAAGTTCACTGCGACACACTGCTGTGGGAGTATAACCAGCAATTTAGGTGAGAAAAAGGTTCTCTCTTTGGGATGGGGGGATAGGTAATGGTTAGGCCATGAAAAGAAATGCCATATGAATGGAAGTGAATGGGAAGTCCTTACAAGGATAGTATGACAACAGGTGTTTTTAGGTGGGTTTGTGAAGCAATCTTTCAGCTGTTTAAACTTTCCTAACAAACTATAAGGCTACCAACTACAGCTTTTAGGTAATACAAAGAAATATCACATGAATTTTGCTATTATTGAAAAAATTGTCTTCTTTTCAACTTTCAAAAGCAAAAATGAAACCAAGAGAGCACCACACTCTTGGCAGGAGTCTAAAACCCTTCAATAAAATCCATAGCCAATAACTGAATTCTATAGTCTAACTTTGTGCAATGCAATCTCAGTCGAGGACCATGGCAGAAAGCACAGGGATGATGTTACAGAGAAGTTTATTAATTCAAGGCAAGATAATAAGCTCTCATTTAAAGCATTAGACATGTTATGAATCTCTATTTAACTACCTATCCCAAAATTACAAAAAAATTATGTCACAAAGGCAATCCTAAAAACACACAACTGAAAGAAGAAGGCAACTTGAGGAAAACTAAGAAATCCTATGTGGAATTGGCCTGAATCTATGTTAAAGCAACACAAACAAGCATATGGAGGAAATGGCTTTGCTCAAAATAACCTTTTAGGTCCAAATCCAAACCAAACACGTAACAGAGCATCTTTAAAGCTAAAAAAGGTGGTGGCAGGATCATGCTGAGAGGATGCTTTTCATCAGCAGAGACAGGAAAGCTGGTGGAGGTTGATGGGAAGGGAGAAAAAGTGGAGAAATTTAGGATTCACCTGGTTTAACTTTGTCAATAAAAAAATCTGGCTGGCCGATTATTAATCCATTCATCAAAAATGTAATCGACACATTAATCAATTTGCAAAATAATCATTAGTTGCAGCCCTATTCGCGACGACTCCTCCTTGGGCGGTAAAACAAACATCATATGCACTGAACATGACTAGCAGCTATAGCAGTTTTGCTCTAGATCACATTGAAAACGCCAAAAAAAGTAGCAATGTTGTTCTCAGCATAAGGGTTTAAAGGGGAACACTGTTTTTTTTTTTTTTTTTTTTACATTGGCCCCTTGATTTTACATTATTGCATCATGTTCTACTCACCCATATTAGTTTTGTGTCATTTGGATCTGTTCTGAAGATATTCGGTTAGGTTATATCCAAGTAACCTCTTCCCATGGGCAACAAGTTAAAGGCACAAACTGAACTGTTCATAATTTATCATATATGGTACGCCAGCATTCATAACATGTAGACAAATAACTGTCCCCCAGAAGGTTATATTTTTTATATTTCTATTTTTTAAAAACAGAGTGTGTATGACGTCATCCGCGTGTGTATCATTCATCCTGTCCACTGAACTGCTGCTAGTTTTACTCGCATGTCTGGAAGATGTCTAGTGCTACTACCACAAATGATCTCTCGGTCGCCAAATGGAATAGAACGATTCAGATTAGCTAGCCGAATGAATATAAGGGGTAGAATGTAGCCACCTGTGGCCCGGGCTGCCTGTCACAACTCAAGTCCGGCGTGCGGATGACGTCATACACACTCCGCTTTGTTTTAAAAAAATATAAATGACACAAACCTAATATGGGTGAGTAGAACATGATGTAATAACGTGAAATCAAGGGGCCAATGTAAAAAAAAAACGGTGTTCCCCTTTAAGAACCAACAAGAAAGAAAGGATAAGATCTCAATTTATTTCTTTCCAGGGATCAATTCTTAGCTGGTTAGTTGTTATACTATTGTTGTTAAGATGTTTTCATTTAGACAGGTTGACGTTGCCTCTGATGCTAGTCAAAAACAAATCGAGAGTTTCCTCTTTTAACAAGCATGCATGATTTCCCCCAGCGTGTTATAGGCTTGGCGGCCCATCATGCTTTACTCCATAGAGAGCTTTTTGCTCCGTAGCGCCATTTTAACTCCCCATCTAAATGTTCAACATATTTAGACAATATTGGCTGGCAAATTCCCACTCATTTTCTATTACATCTCTGTTGTAAACTGTATTATTACAGCGAATGCAGGGTGTTTTATGCCATCCATATTGGCGGTATAAACAGACAACAGTCAAGTGACTTCACGTCCTCTAAAGCAGCACTGTGCTCACCTTGAAGCAGTTCTCTTCAGCCATGATTCTCTCAGCCTTCCACTGGTAGCTAGTCTCCCACGCTGCTCGAACACACTGGGAGGACAGGTTCCCACCTGCAGCCCCCCTCTTCCTCTCAGCCAGGTAAAGATCAACCACCTGCAGACACACTTCATCGCTCACCAAGTGCTGCAGCTGAGGGCAGAGGAGAATGGATTACTATTCAACATTTTCAGAGCCAAACAAAACCAAGCTAAAATTTGAAAGTGAACTATAGTTACCTGCCGGATGATGTTGTGGATGACCTTGTCGATGGTAAAGCCGATGTACGCGTGGATGGTGAACATCTCTCTCAGCGTGTCCTCATACTGAGTGGAGTCTAAGTTGCCATCTAGCAGGCTGCGCACCATGTCCAGAAAGGCTGGATAGTACTCCTCCAACTCCACCTCGCCTGCGGATGTTAAGGGGATGTTAGGATTTTTTTTACAGTACTGCTTAGTCATCGCTTAGTCATCTGAGTGAATTTGTAGAGTGATCTAACAGAAAAACTGTAAGATATCAAAAAGCAAGTATTTTTGTCTGCTTTATAAATGAAAGGTAAATCCATTAACTGTAAGATCTCTTTGCACCAACTTGATCATGATTGTCCTTTCCAATTTTTCAGAAAGGACCAAAAATTCTTTGCTCCTTGCTTTTTCAGATAGAGCTGGACACCAGACTTGCTAGATGCTCTGACTTAGAGGCAGCTATAAGCTTTATTTTTTGAAGAAAAAAAAAAAAAAAAAAGACTACTCTAATGAAAGTTACAAGAAAGAAAATGTTATGTGAAGAATATTCCCAGAGACATATTGCTCCAGTGTTCTGCACAATTTTACATCACTAATGAATGATAAAATATAGCTTAAGTTTATCTTTATCCATTGACTTAAAGGTATAGAGGATTATCTTTTATTAACAGGTGGATCATCTAAATAAGTGGTCCTCCTAGTTGTCAATCAATCATTCTGGTGATATGTTTACATAAGGCCGTCCTACGTGCTTACCCCTGTTTTTGCGCACTTTCAGCCGCTTATGCGAGTTGAGCAGCGGTTTCAGACAGTCATTGAAACAGGGCTTGCAAGAGGAGAAATGGGCTGATACATGTTCTTGCATGTGCATTTTTTTCTTTTAAAAAAATCCTCCACGATACCTTTAAATATTTATCAATCATGCGAAATCATAACTGATTTGGGAGGTGAAATATCTTTAATATTAGTCTTATCTGATTAAATTTCACCAAATACCTAGAGTGTCATAGGTATGCTTTGTTGTTTTGATCTATACTTTTAAAAAATACCAAGATCAACTATTCTGCAATATTGAGCAGTTTGGAATTGTGTATTATATCAGACTATTATATCAACTGGCTCCAGTATGACTGTAAGCTGCTGAATACATAAAGTATGTAGGAAAAGAAGTCTTGAAAGCTATCACTAATCAGTATCTGCATATATTTTTCTATCCAACAACCAAACCTTTTCAGGCTGAATTCCTACAGCCTTCCATTCTTTTTAGCAAATCGTCAAAACATAAAACATAGAAATGTCAATCTAAAACTAGATGCAAGACACACCAATATCCAAGCTTAAAATATCTGGACAGATACATTCAGATCTGGAAAATACTGCATTGCTGGCAATCATGGCAACATAAATTAGAGCTAATCCACTAAGTTCAAATGTACCGTTTAGTGCATAATAAACTATTTGTATACAGGAATACATTGAAAGAACTTAACTTTTAGTCAAGCATAATGACTGATGGTTTCTGATTTTCCACCATAAGGCTTTACTTTTTTTGCTACGGTCTGCCTCAAATTAATTTTCTAAATTGAATCATGATGTGATTCACATTAATACAGACAGCAGTTTAACTACATTAATACGGACAGCAGTTTAACTTACTGGGCTGTTTGAGGCGGAGCTCCATGGCCAGGTCACATGCCTTTTCCCTCCTCCCCTCTGCCATCAGCAGCCTCTCTCGGCTCTGCTCTGCTCGGTGCTCCAGCAGCTGCCGCTCAGCTTGTCGGTAAACCCTCAGCAGCCGTGAACACAGTGTCTGGTGCAGCCGCAGAAAGAAATACCAGTTGTTGTTCACAAAGAAAAGGTTGTAGACACCATCCAGCTCCTTTTGGTGTTCTGCTTCAGGGTCGCGGAGGTCCACCTTTTCTCCAACAGCACCAGAGCCCGTCTCCATAGGAGTTGAGCTAGAAGTGGATGAAGTTGCCACTGCAGGTTGGCTCATGCTACTGGAAGTGGTTGAGGGCTCAGTGTCCGTAGGCTGAGGTGGGCTGCAGCGCCTCCTCCTGGACTCACCATTGAGTTGCTGCTGCAGCTGGGACTGGTTCTGAACCAGCTGGGCTGAAGGTTGACTCCCTGCTGCTGCTCCACCAGATGCATTGTTTGAATGTCCACCTCCTGCTCCTCCCCTGGCAGCTGCTGTAGATCCAGAGGTTCCAGCCCCTCTTTCTCCACCTTCCTCAGGCTCCGCCTCCTCATCAGTCCATTCTTCTGTGTCACTAAGCTCGCCACGGCGGGAGAAGAACAGATCAGGAACAAAGTGCTGGATGATGCGCTTGATGTGGTCCTTGTCATCCTTGTGGATGGTGGGCTGACGTTTCACGTGGTAGATGATAAGAGAGGCAGCGTCCTCCAGTATCTGCTTGTCTTCATATGTGAACATCATGTGAGGCTCGCTGGAGGACGCCGAGCCCAAACCGTTACGGCTCTGATGGCCAACTCCTCCTTCCTCAGTACTCTGCTCCTGACGCTGAAACCAAAGAGAAAGATTTCAATAAATTATACTTTTTGAGGAAGATAAAAATGATGGGCTGTAATGACAACAAGGTTTTACCTTTTTTCCTAAAACACCCACTCTTACTAACAGTATAAAAGGAAAATGGTAAAACCCTCAACAAATTCAGTTACATCTTTACTTACTAAAGTTTTATGACTAAAATAATCATCTGGACCCAAAAGCCTTAGAATAAAAAGGGTTAATAAGAGTGCCAATTTATTTATAGATAAATAAATCCTCAATTCTAATATTTATCTGATAAGTAACAAAATAAAAATAAAATCTTTACTTTTACAATAACAGCAATGAGAACTGAATCATCCTGAAATGATTTATAGCTTCTAGTTTGGTTAGAGGTTTGTGGAGGCGTAAAGGTATCACCTCATCATAGATGCTTTCAATCTCATTGAGGAGACTTTTTGACCGCAGCGCCTTCATGTCATTCTGTTTAAAGTTGACTCCTTGGTGGTCCAGGGACTTTAGGTAGGCTTTCTCATACTGCTCTCTCCAAATCTTGTTAAAGCCCTGCTGGGCCTCTCTCCACTCCTCCTCCTTGGCTTTCAACCTGAATCATTAAAAACATAAAGGCGATACATTTGATGAAATAAAGTGATAGAAATGAAGTGTATAGTCTTATAATAATGCATTATTGAAGGTTTTAGTAATGGTTCTTGCAGTTTAGCCTGCAGGTGTACAGAACACATGTATTGTTAATACCGCAGAATGTTTGCATTTCTTAACATCCCTCCAAACCACTAAAGAAACTTGGAAAGTGTTAGTTCAAAAGTTGTGAGTTTTTTTTCTCCCTTTTTTAACATCCAATCCATACCTCTTGAGCACCACAGGCACAGCAGTGGCGGGACTCTTCTTCAGTCCCTCGATGATCTCAGGGGCCTTGTCGCCGTATATACGATACACAGCACGGCGCTGAATGACCTCAGAGGTACCACCCAGGCAGTCATCTAATCTGAATCTTTCCTGGTCTTCTGGTGACAGGCGAGACAGCTTCTTTTGGACGCTCTCCAACACCCTGATGGTGGCCAAATTTGTCTCCAGCACAACATCCAACTAAAATGACAGACATCATTTAGTCAAGCACTCGCATATTTATTAACCATGTGAGTGTAACAATATGTGATTCTTAATAGACAAAGGTGAAACTCATATGCTCAATTTATTAGAAAAGCTAGAAATGCCAAATTATTATTATGGTTACCTCAAATCTTTCATCCTCACAGCGGTGCAGTTGTTCTTCATATGGAGTCTTCTTGGAGCTAACAAAGGTGGAGTCCTCCGACCAGGAAGGGAATGAGACCCAGGTGTCATTTAGGACCTTCACATGCAGATTGAAAACATTATTAATCTGGAAAATAAGAGCTGCAATTCCAAAAAGTGCTACTGATGCTTTACAATGTTTTATTAAGCTAAAGTTTGAGCTAAAGCTTTAAAGTGTGGAACAAAGTGCATGCAGCACAAGAAAAGGAAGTGAGAGGATGTTTCAAAATATAACAATCCTTAGAGTTCGTCACTGCACACAAACCTCTTTGCAAAGGGCAGTGCGCCCACTGCATTTTGGCTGCTGATAGGTCTTAGGCAGTGCTCTGTAGCTCGACCCCAGGCGTTTGCAAGAGGCATAATCCACCTCTCTGCCCCCTCCTCCTTCCATGTAACGATCAGAGAGCCCCGACACGGCATGAGAGAGCTCTTTGTCCCCGAGAAATGACTTGAACTGAGTGTACAGCTCAGGAAACTTCCTGTAAGGACATGCAGGATGTAATGTATGAGAGAGAAGTTTAGGTGAAGAATGACAAACATTCTGGAGATAATGAGATTTCAAATATGCAGATATTAGTTGCAACATTCTTAAAATTAAACACTTGCAAATTTAATGACAATTTGAATGAGTAATACTGTTCGATACAGAATCTAAAAGTCAAATCTCGTCATTTGATAATACTGAAAATTTTACATTTTCTTAGAAAGTAAAGTAGTTGGGTTTATAGTTTTCTTTAACTGTGTTGAAATATTGCTCCTTTACATAACTCAACAGGCCATTAATGTCTGAACCACTTGCAGTAAAACAGTGCACACCTCAGTGGAAATGTCCAAACTGCAAGTAAATAGCCACTTCCCCTCCCTGGAGTCATGTGACTTGTTAGTGTTGCAAGGTCTCAGGTGTGAATAGGAAGCCATGAAGTGTGTTATATTTGGTTTTATTGCTAGTATTCTCTCATACTGGTCACTGGATGTCCAACATGGCAACTAATAAGGAACTGAAAGAATAAAGACACTCTACATAAAGATGACCTAGCCTTCAAGTAGACTGCCAACTGAGTGACAGCACGGCACCCCAACCATGCAGTGGTTAAACACAAACTATTCCACGGCTTCACTATGGTCAACCAAAGGAGTTTAGTGCACATACTTTGTCATATCCATAAACTCATGTAGCAGGGTTTGCTGCACACTCCGTTAAACTCATCTGCATGGCTGTCATCCCAGAAGGAAGCAGCTTCTATAGATTGCTCTATAGAATGTCCTTTAACAGTTTACTGAAGACAAGCAGAGTAAAGACAGTGATTACTGGAACCACATTCTGTGGTCTGATGAAACCAAGATAACCCGTTTAGTGTCAAGCTTGTGTGTTAGCAACCTGATGAGAAGTAAAAAGACTAGTGCGTCTTGCCGGGGGACGAGTGCTGCTTAGAGAAACCACGAATGCCACCATGTAGGGTGACATGCAAAGGCAGAACATTACTGCTAAATTTCACACTAACCTAAATTTAAAATGCCAAACTAAACCCTAGTAACTGCCTGTGGAGCATCCGAAAGCAGAAGGTGGAGGAGCGCAGGATTTCCAACATCCACCAGCTCAGTGACGTCAATAAGAGGAGTAGAAGACGCCACCATTGGTGACCTGTGGAGCTCTATTGAACTCCAGGACCAAGAGAATAAAGGTAATGCTGGGAAATCATGAAACAATTTGAACTGCACTCTATTTGGTTGCTAGCATTTGGACACTGAGAGCTCAGAGTGTCACATTATTTTGAGGGGACAGCAAATTTAATACAGAAATACAAGCTATAAATCAAATTGATTAGCTGGTATCGAAGTGTCATATCTATTTGTTTTCCATGAAGGTGTATATGTGAAATACTTTATACTGATTTATAAATACCATAAGAGTTAGTCGCATCAATAACAGATTTTTAAATGCATCAACACTTGTCTTATGAGCATATCCATTCTCCATATTTATCTTTTCAGTCACTCACCCTAGGAATGGAGTAACTAGTTGTAGCAGCTCTGCTCCAGAAACCACCTCCTGGTTAAACAAGGCAATGCAGCGCAGGAAATTCTCATATACTTCCTGGCTTTTAAACAGCCGACGAACCTTAACAAGAGGGGGAAAAAAAATAAATCAACCAGTAGAACAACAAAACACATTAAGCCAATCTAAACAAAACAATAAAAATAATCACAAATCTGATACCTTACCTTATCAAAAAAGGAGAATTCTCTTAAGACACCATGTTTCCCAACGGAAGCAAAGGACTGATCTTTCGTGCAGGGATACTTCATCTTTTTCTAATATTTAAAAAAACAAAACACAAAAAACAAACTCAATATAAGTGTTTTCTACTTATTGTTAACTTTTCTTTATCATATCACAGTACACTAAAACTAAAAGTCAAAACAGGCGACTCTGTAATCATATTATCCCAGACTTGTTGCCATAATAAAAAGATGCACAGCCCTTTGGAAAGAGTGTTCAACTTAGAGCTTTACTGTCAACTTTTTTTTTGGAAGTTGTAGAAATATGCACAAAGTAGCAAAAGTGTGAAACTTTACCTTGAGCAGTGGGGACATGGGCATCAGCAAAGGTCTGGGCCTCTTTTTGTTTTGTTTGGTTATCGTGTCCTCCTCCTCTGACTTTTTTACCTGCTCCTTCCCTCCTGTTAGCGAGCTTCCTGTGAACTACATGACAGGGAAGCATAAACAAAAACCAGGAGCTTGATCAGTATTCCTTAAAGGGACGTTAGGAGTAACTACCGTAATTTTCGGACTATAAGCCTCAACTTTTTCCCCATTTTTCAACCTTGCGGCTTATATAACAATGTGGCTTATCAATGGACTTTTACAGCAAACGGCCACTAGGGTAATACCTAAATCTATGGATTTTACCATCCATCATGTTGACGTCACATTTGCTTCAACACACAAGTATGGTAGCCGTGCGCCCGGGAATGCGGAGGTCCCCTGGAAGCAGACTTCTACCGCGAGTGGTACGAGACAGAACGACAGCGAGAAAGACAGACATTGTGAGTGCAAGACAATTTCTGTTAAACATAAAAAACCTGCGGCTTATAGTCCGGTGCGGCTTGTATATGTACAAATCATGCAATTTAGCTTCTGCGGCTTATATTCAGGTGCGGCTATTCGTCCGAAAATTACGGTAGTAACATTTTCATTTACATATTTGGTATAAATGCAGGAAAAAAGTAAAAAATGTCACACCTGTCATACCAAAAATTATTATTTAAATTATAATGAACACCAGGACATTTTTGTAGTTAAGGATTCAAAATATCAATACCTTTTTATATAAGCATAGTAAACATTTCAAACTTTCAAAAGACCTTTTCAAAGAATTGTCATTTAAACTTTAACAGAGCCTATTATATTTTCTTTTTAAATTTAAGATAGATTGATGGTGGTATTTAAAGACTGGACTTAACATCTAAAGTCCTCCCATTCCCTAATCCCTGAAACGCTCCACAGTAATAACACTTTCTTGCGTATATATTCAGTATATGATATTCATTGTGAAATTAACAAGTGTATGATCTGAGTGTTGCTATACATTATTTTCTTTCAACTTCAGTCCCTAAGAAGCAAATTGTCTTTCTATGTAGGCCACTCAGCATCTTTTCTAATTTTTTCCAGCTTCAAGTCATTTAACCTTGTTGTGTCAGTGAAGATGATTTATTCATTTCTTGAAAGAGATATATTCTTATGTTTTCAACTATTGGTACAATTGAGGTGAAATAAAAAATTAGAACTTATACCTTATAGCATTTTAGTATGGGTAAGAAAAACTATAATTAACAGAGAGGTATGCATGTCTAGTATATTTAACAAGTTTAATGAGTCTTTTTATGAACAATACAGATTGTCATTAACAATAAGCTTTTCAAAACATGTTAGTCAAGTCGTAAGGAAGCGGCTGTTCCAACGGTTGCAGTTCCAAACTCTCCTGAGTGGAAGATTCACAAGCAATTTTGGCTGTGGCCGGTGTCTCTGAAGCATCTTGCTAACCAGTTAGCAACTTGGTGCTTGTAGGTTCCTAATGGGAAATTACATTGGGACCAAGTAGCACTTAGTAACGACACTGTCAAGGAATGCTGTCGACAGCAGAAACATGCAAGAGGAAGAGAGTTTTGTGTCGGAGGTCGTGAATGAGTCTCCTCTGTCATATCTTTTTGTATGTAGAGGAGGATAGAAGAGGATGCCAGGGCGGCACAAATTTCGTTTGGCGTACAAGGCTTACAGACGTGCATGTCTGAGCCCTTGCCTCGCAACGCTGCCAGTTCTGTTAGCACTATGCCTACCGAAGACACAGACGTCCATTCCGGTGAATACTGGGACGTAACTCAACGGTAAGACAAATGGTTCTTATTTCTAATTTCAACCAATGCATATAATAGCTGTGACATCCGAATCAAGATGCTATGACCGAAAAAATTAGGTTGACAGAAGATCTTTGATATATGATTGGCCGAATTTAGGTGTACGAGCTGACGTATGACTAACTGGCCTGCATAAAATACCACAATAAGACTTTTTTTTTGTCTTTTTTTTAAATAGAAACTTTTTAACTTTTGGGACAATATGTTTAAGCCAGAATGATTTGAAATTAAAATTAGACTTCCCTAACGCCAGTGGAGTCAGACACAGCAGCTGCAGCCTGTTTCTGCAGCCAGGAATAGGCTGCTACTTGCATGCATGGATTTGCATGCTACCTGCAACCGTCTCTACCTTTCTGTGTGCCGACAAACCCACTTCACATGTTTTACCGCCACGTAAAGGGCTGCAGTGAGAAATACAGCTTCTTACCCTTGTTAAACATACTATGACTTACTATGCGATTTGAAAATTAACATTTTGTTAAATTGTAATTATATTGCAAATGCAAGTAATTGTCCAGCACAGTATACACTCTCTTAAAAAAAACTGTTGAGTGGATCAGTCAAAACATTTTTTTTAACTTAATTTGCTTTTTTGCATGAAAACTGATCAGGAGCAAATTGCTAGATGATGCTCCTGATATGGTCGTTGACATCCTTGTGGATGGTGGATTCATGCGCATGAATCAAGCTCTGGTAGTGGATTATTGTTTATCCATGTCCCGTTTTTCCGCGACCTACCAGTGATCTCTTGGCATCAGGCAGAAACTGTCCAAACTCAGCAAGTAGGTCCTCTTGTCCCTTGAAGAGACTGGCAACCTTGGAAAAGACCTCATCTTCAGTCATTCCACTGCTGCCTCGACCACCTCTACTCTCCTTTACCTCCAGCTGCTCCTTCTGAGGAGTTAAAGGTGAACAGAAGCAGAGCTTCATGAAATATATTCATCCAGTTAAATATATTGCTGTTACTACTTGTTAGTGCTACTGCAGATTTGAAGGAGTGATTTGTCAGTAATTCATAATGTTGCCCTTTAGTTTGATTTGATGGAGTAACTAAAACATGTCAGAATATGTGATGTGGAATGGTGGAGTATTAAAAAGACAATTACAAAACCTGTTAAAATATTTTACCTGATACGTATGAAGAATTTCTAGGAAGGCTCTATAAATCTCAGGGTGGTCCAGGAAACGGTTTTTAATCTTGTTTACATAGCTAATGGCACTGTCGAACTCTACGGGGCTTGTCTCTGAAGCAGGAGGCGATACAGATGATGTGGTAGCCTGAATTAGGCTTTCTTTGCTCGCCAGAGGAAGAGAAAGCTTGCTTGCAGGCTCTGGGGGTGCTGCTGAGGTTGAAGATGGGCTGTCTGAAGAGGGCACCTTGGCATCACTGGTTTGGGCAGGTCCTGCTTGTGATTGAACAGCGAGGACACTACCTGAGGTGGCAGCTACTGCAGGGGTGGTCAAACTCTTTGCTGGCTGTCCTATAGACACCTGCAAGGAAGATCGACGATGAAACTCACTGCTACTACGATAGACGTCAACAGTAGGCAATTTTAACTGGTTTTGATGAATACATGTTATAGGAAAAAAAAATAACTATGTTGGTACATCACAAATATTCTGAAGAAAAAAAACGTATTTGCTTGATAAAAAAATGTAATAAAAAAAAGTACTTGAAATTAATGATTGAAATAACTGATTTAATTTAGTACTCAAATAATTATCTACTAGATTATAGACTCAAAAATTTTATTTGCCAAATAATGAAAAAGTAAGCTAGAGCTGTACAAATATGTATTCATTTTGTAATTAAGATGAAAAAACATTTTTGCTGTAAATATTCTCTTAAAAACTCCTTCAGTAGCATAGATTTAGCTTCACCTGGTTCAAATGATGATAAGAGCATCTATTCAGGACCCCTCCCCTAGTGTATTGTTAAATGTGTATATGAAACCTATAATTAATTAAAGAAATCATCCTCATTTGTGGGCAGCGGCAGTGGAGCAGGGGTTAAGCGTACGACCCATTTAGCGAGGCTTTGGTCCTCGTCTAGGCTGCCACAGATTCGATTCCTGGTCTGTTGACCTTTTCCGCATTTCTTCCACTTTTCTCAAATCCCATTTCCTGTCTGCAAACTTTAAAAAGTAACTAAGACCAGTAGTGCGCTAAGAAATAATATAATATTCATACACACACACACACACACACACACAAACAACACAACCAAAAGACAAAAATTTTGCAAAAGATGAAAACGTAACCATAATGTTTACAAACTCCAGCAATTTCCTGTTATTTAAAGGACACTACAATTCAAGTTATTTGTTTATCTTCTTTATATTTAAGTACAACACTCAAAGGAGAAAACAATATCAGCCCTATATTGACCTTTAGACTTACATCAATATATGAACAGAAAGAACATGCATTTCAAACTTTAACATTTTCATTTAAATCATCAACACTATTTAAAATACAATGGATGTTGTGGAGACTTTGGAAAGTCTTATATTGTTTTTGCAAATCCCCTCACAAATGTTAAAATTTTCTGGATTACTACATTGCAATAACACAAGCAACAATTAAGTTCAATCCAGAGGGTTGTCATACAGCAATCTTAAATGAGAGATGCATGTACAATTTGCTCAGTTTTGGCATAATTACTTCTCTGAGTTGGTTACTCTTTCAGCAAACGGCTTTTTTTTTTTATCTTCATTTAACAATTCCATTCAACTCACTAAATTATTTCAGTATTCCAATATTTCAGTCATATAAAGAATATTGTGCATTCCTTAAAAATCTAAAAACCTGGCTGGAAGCTGTATAAGATTTTCAAGTGATTTTTCCATTTCTCTGAGCAATTTTTAACAACTGCTTGAATTATCTCTGATGTTATGGAAAGCCTGGTCGCATCAAAATTTAATGTTAAGGGAACGCATTCCTTTCAAGAAATTTTACTGTGTAGCAATATGATTATGTGGCTGTGAAAGAAAAAGCTTTCCTAAATCTGTATTAGGATAAAATGATGTGCAAAATTTGATTGCTTTACCTATTTTGTATGTATTCATGAAAACAATAAACCACCTCATCAAAATAACCTAATTACCTATGGTTAAGGATATGTGTCTAACTTTGTTATTACATAAAAGGTATAGGAAGAAGTGCCACTTCCATTCTGAATCATGTTTTATTTCAAACAGGAAAGTTTATGGTGTGGCTAATTGTTATTTCTAGGTTGAAAAGTTTTCTTAAATGAAGCTACGCAGAATTTAAAAGTCCCTTCAAACATTTTTCAGGAAATGGGATGGGGGGGGGGGAAATCGCCATCAAATTTTATATTTGGGTTGTTCAGAGAAAGGGGAGGTCTTACCTGTGTAGTGAACGGCGATTGAAGGAAAGCCACCCCATTTTTGGGTACCTCTATCCGATAGCCTGGTGGCAGGAAGGCATTGAAGCCCAAAACCAGGTCAGGATGCCCGTGAAATAGTTGGGACACTCTGTTTATAACCCCTGGAGTGTCGATGCTATTTAACAAAACCAGATAGAGGTCAAGATGATGTGGCTGACACAAGAGTGCTATTACACATTAAAATACTAACAGATTCAAAAACAAATTTTTTTTTTAACTAAAAAAAGATTCCAGATCAATTATTTTAAAAAGTTTCTATAGTTTAAAGAGGTGAACTGTTGCATGATTAGATAAGTTTCCAAAACATCCCCTGATCAGCTCTAATGATGCAAAGTAATCAAACAATCCAAGTTTAAAACTTCTTTATACACGAGACAAAAAAATAAATAAATAAATTCTTAAATGATTTGTTCAAGCGACATTATTGGATTCAAGCAAGATTTGGATTGTCGTTACTACTTGTCTAAAGGTAGTAGACAGAAAAATACTATTAAAAGAATATAATGGAGGTCTGCCTAGAAATGTTTTTATAATCTTTGTAATTGTAATGTGAAAATAGATCTCAACTAAACATACAATCAAAGTTTGTTAGAGTTAAGCACAGAAGCACCACAGTACTTATTGAGAAATTAACCCATTGCATTTAGCAAAGGTAAGTTAATGGAAAGAAGTTAATCATTCTGTTTACTTTTGGCAGGACATTTGGCTCAATGGGTAGAGCAACCTTTTTTCAATCAGAAGCTGTGGGGTTCCATTCCTGCTCCCCTTCACATTTTAATGTGCCTATGGGTAAGGCACTTAACACCAAGTTGCTTAAATCTGTATATCATTACACAAATGTAGGTGTGGATATGGTATAAAGCCCTTTGGAGGATGACAACACTAAAAGGCATGCTGTTAAAAAAAATGTCACTCTATGATGAAGCTTCTTATAGAAAAGCTCTGTATACATTTAGTTCATATGAAACCTAGGCAGCCGTTGAAACTATGGCTTTATAAAGGATTATGAAAACCCAATTTTATTTTGTGCAAAAATATAGTAGATGATGCCAGGAGAAGTCCAAGGTTGCATTCCTACCCTGTAATGGCTTGATGAAATCTGTTGATTATTTTAATATACATAAACTCCTTTTTTAAGAAATGAAAGAGTCCTTTACTGTCATTTCCAACTCCAAGTTGTTTAAAAATGGCATAATTAAAAACATTATTAGAAAAGACAGTTGTGAACAGCTGCTCTGTGTTTCACATAGAAAGCAGTCTTTAGAAACAGACTAGTGGTATCAACATACTGATTTTTCTTCTTAGAAAAAACAAGGAACTAACTGGTTATCTACAGCAGATCAGATAAAGACCAAACTGCAAATTTATTTGGTGTTTTTTTCAGCTATTAAAAGAGCACAAACTTGTTGGACATAAAATCAAAAATATTACAGCTAAAGTTTAAACATTAATGCACAATTTCCAGTTTAGATATATTATCAGCAATACCTCTGTGACTTGAACTCTTTCATGATGTCCAAAAACTTGTTATATATGCCAGGGTCATTGGCAAAGCGAATTTTGACTTGGTCCAGATATGACAAGGCATCTTCAACCTAAACAGAGAGAAGGCATGGAGAAGAAAGAAAAACACAATTAGCTTCAAACGGGATGTGTAAATCAGAGTAACCACATGTCATTATGTCCATGATGAAGTGAAGATGCTGTGGAGAAGTAATAAACACCTAACAAGACAATCTATGGATCTAAAAACGTAAAAATGAATACTGCATCTACTATTTAGATTCGCCTTTTAACATCAAAAGTTTCATTTTATAAATTAACCATTCATAAACTCGTTTCAAAAAGCCAGAGTACATCGTCAGGTATGAGCAGAGACTCATCGGGTAATTAGACATTTACTCAACATTCCCAAGGCCAAAACTAATACAAAGACACATCTCTCTTTTGTAGCTTATATTCTCATCTCTGGAACAACAAATTGTGCTTTTCTTTGACCAATACAATTTCCTTCTTTTTCACTCTTGAGGTATTATGTGTCAATTTTTACTTTGACAAAATATAACAGAGGACTGTTTTGCACTTTCTTCAACAGATATCATGGTTTGTTATTGTTTTGCATTTTCACTATCTGCAAAAATAAGTCATCATACAACATTTTGGTTTAAGAAAATACAAACACACCAAAGATAATTCATCAATTGAACAATTACCCTGACTGGCACTGGCCAACGTGAATACAGAACCTTAAAAACTCGACTGTCACTATTTCGAGTCAAACTCACCGTCTGAAATCAATTAGGATCGATCAAGACCTTGAAATGGTTATACATGCTTTCCCTTAACAGTGGGGATAACCTAATACATTTATTTCCCCATCAAAATAAAACTCAAACCACACAACACATTTTTCTTCTGTGTTCTTATTTGAATGTGATTGAATCTAAACATCAGAATTAGTTACATTTTAAATCATTGATGAAAAAAAAGCCTACTTAGTAAATATCTTGATTTATATTATAAGGTTTTCTCACTGTGTTTATGTTTATCCATGCTTAACTTACTGTACAGTCAATCAATAGCATGGGTCCTATATGTATTTGTCATAATATATTTTGTGGCCCCTTCTGCTAGAGATTTAGAGAACCACTAATCTAAACACCTCGATTCACCATGCATTTATAAACATTATAAATTGATCAAAGAAACATATTGTGTTTTATCTCGTACTCAATGTCTTAACTCAATAATAACGCTTTTTTGCGTGCAGTTTGTGCTGCGCAATCTAACAAGCTGCATTAACAGAACTGACTTATTTATTGTTATTTACAGCTTGCAAATAAAATGGTTTGGTTGAGAAGTATAATCATTATCAAGTCAAAGTGACCATAAGTCCACTACTTAACAAAGAAGTCTGCATAAATGCTCGCTAGCCGTGTTTTCTGACATTTATAAACAATACTTCGAAATAAAAAGGGGAAAGCTTGGTCAGACACAAGCTAAAGGGAGTTATTGTAGCTAGGTTTAGCCAACTGACGGTTTTAAGTCCCCTAACACTACCTCCATCCACCCGCATACATTTACACAATGCGTTCAGTCCCCGCTGGTTCCTGGCCAACTGTATTGTGTCGGCAGGAGGGACCCGTTTTAATAAAACACCGCAGCCACAAATACACGAAGAAAGCGAAGCTATAAAAAAAATAAACCGAAGTCGCATTTTCGTAGCTAGCTTGGCTTATGTCCTCCACTTTGTTCGAGCTGGCTAAAAGAGAAAAAAAATCCAACAAGGAACTTCCCACAACCGAGCTCAGACTGTTTGCTCACAGCAGCTGCCGCTGATGGCGTAAATACTACACAAAAAATAGAAAAAGTAGACCAAACTGAGCCTTCTTGCGGTCAGTTACGCATTCGTTAAAGGCATAACAGCTTCCACGTATAACCTTTTATGTCAGTGTCGGGCTGGTCAGCGATGAATTACTTTTATTATTAGCCCAGCGAGCTAACTCCTGTTAGCCAACCGTTGCTTTCACTACTCTCGACGGTAACCCCGGAGCAACAAAATGGTTGAGACACTTTTTTCCTCCCTCGTCGTGTCCCCTTTCTTACCTTGAGCTTCTGGAAGTGCTGCTGCTGCACTTGCTTTTGTGTTATCACGTAAGGCTTGTCTTGGATTTGGTTTATTTGCTTCGCGGTGCTGTGCGCCTGAATCTTCGCCATTATATCCCCGGCGTAGGGAGGCTGGGGAGCCGCTACCACAACTTGAGAGGGAAGCTTCGGCGTTACCTCCAGTTGTTGGCTACGCGACAAACCGTGCTGTCGGTGGGGAAGCCAGCCTGCCAGCGAGCAACCCTACTTTGCTTAGCTGGACAGTCTCGACGAGCAGAGAGAGAAAGAGAGAGGGAGGGGGAAAGCAGGCAAAAAAAAAGACGAGAAACCCAGCAGAGTGGAGAGTGATGACAGACAAGCTACTACTCGCTGCGACTACGACTCAACATCACGGTTGGATAAAGCTAACGAAAGCACGAAGGCTCTGAGTGTGGAGCTCGTAGACAATGGTTGTCGTTTTACGGATTTAAAATAACTATCGCCTGTCTCTTTAAATTCGGCGGCAGCGGTCTATCTTGGCGTCCGGAAGCCAGAGTAGGAGTGAAAAATAAGAAAAAAAAACGGAGTAAAAAATTGAAGTGCGCAGCCGCAGCGATGGGAGGAGCATCAGTTCACAAGCATCAGATTGCTCCACTCCCCCTTCACTGCTACAAAAGAACAATGTTGCCCCGTGTTTGTCTGACACTTACTGGAAACAAACCTGCAGAAACAAAGCCCTGCATACAAGGTATTCGCATACTAGAGTATGTTTATATAATCCTTACCGATTCAGAACAGGTATATGATCACCATGTATCGATCATTGGCTATTCGGTGCGCATACATTCCAGCACTACGGGGATCAAATGGGTAATTTAATGTATGATTTAAACATGCAGACAGGTATGGGTATAAACAAATATCCAAAACACAGACGGAGAAGAAAATGAACTTTATTTGCATTTCAGTTTGATTTTACAATGTTATTATGTACCGGTATATGAAAAGGTGAATAATGCAGTGCGGTTTCTATGAAAAACCCCTAAGGTATAAAACTATGAAGCTTTCGCTGCAAGTTTCCATCTCTGAAGCCACTGTTGGAAAGTCAGTCCTCCTTTTCTGAGCTCAGGAAGAACACGCTGGGCTGGTTTGTCCCACCTACATGTTTGGAAATGTCAAACAAAACCAGATTATTATGACTGTCTGTAGTTCGTGACAAAAGGGAAAGTAAAAACAGCAATTTAGGATCAAATAATGAAATAAATTTACAGTACAACTATATGTCCTCTATAGCAATCTATCCAAAGGTAGCAAAGTCTTCATGTGTTAAAGAGGATACATAATCTTGCATATTTCAATATTAGTAAAGTAGGCTGTAATACTGATTGTCAAGATTGGGTTTAGGAAAGTTTTTTGAAAGTAAGCATCGATTTTTTTCTGTCCATTCTCTTGTCGTTATTCAACATCCACAAATTACCAAGAGAAAATAGTTATTACAAAGCAAAGTACAACGAAGCAAATTCAGTTTGTTTACAAGTACAGTATGAGTAAATGAAGGATAGAGATGACAATGGTTGGGAGCAAAATGTGGGTATGAACTGGTCAAGAAGGGAACTGACTGAAGGCCTGGCTCTTTGTAAACATTTAAGCCTTTGAAATCTAATACTTTACTGTGTATTGAAATTTTTGTCCACAGCTTATTCATTAAATGCTATTGGATCATTAGCTTAATGCTTTCAGTTTCCCTGGCAGGTACTGTTTAAGTAATAAGCATACTGCAAAAGATATCTCATGTAAGAGGTTTAATATAACTGGAGGAACAAAAACCTTTTAAAAGCACAACCAGGTTTAAAAAGTTACTTTTATAAGTACAAATTTTAATAAATCAATTTAAAGCCAGTTTTCTGTTTCAGAAGTTTTCCTCACCAGTAAGAGATGGCGGTCTTAACTTGGGCACCATAAGAAAGACCCTGGGCACAGTGGTGGGTGAGACCTCGGGCTCTTGGTAGCAATGATTTTAGAAGCTTTTGATCCTCATCCCTGACTTTGGACAGCAAAGCTGGAAAACAGTTAAGACATTTTATATACAGCTAAATATATAATTTTCCATCAAGTATAGCTTTTAATCAAAGAACAGCACTTTTTCCTCAATTGACTTTTATACCTTTTTGATCAGGTGCATGTAGTTGTTCAGAGTCCTTCTCCACTTTCTGCAGTGTGGCTGAATAAAGCAGCAGCAACTCCCTCAGAAAACGTAGCTCAAGTTGTTGGGTTCGCAGCTGGGAACACAACTCCTCTGGAGCCTGGAACATAGGTATGGAAAAGAAGTCGCTATGAAAAATCTCAAACATAAAAAGAAATGGTAGACACCGAAGCCATGTAAAAAAAAAAAAAACTATCTCCTCAAAACTACCCTGAGTAGTTACATACCTACTAATGCGCTGGTTTTTAATTTTCTTCTTTTTGGAATACCTACTAAAGGCTCTAATTTTGTAGTAAGAACTGGGCAACATGGAATGCAATAACTGTGGGGGGTTACAAATGCACATTTATGCATGCCAATGCGGTATCCTGCTATTCAATGTCACCATCAGACAGATTATAGTGTCTGAGACACTAGGGGTGAGAGTGAGTGTCCACATCACATACTGTGAGAGTGGAGAGAGGAAAATGTGTATTTAACCCAAAAAAATATAGCCAATAATCATGAAACTCTATTCTAAATCATCAGTTAGTAAATGAGATACAAAATGTAATTAATGGTGCTAATAGACAGATGAGAAAATCCTTAGTATTAAAAAAAATTAAGCACAAAATCAAAACAAATATTAGTGTAAAAAAAACACACCTCACAACACTTAAACCCTTAGATGACCCAATGTGTTGTAATTCTTTAGAATCTTTAAAATAAAAATGTATAATTCAATAAGGTTTGCCAAATAAAACAAATAAAAACATTTTGACAACTTTTGTCATTTTGTGTACTAAGAGTGTATACAAAATGAAATAT
Source organism: Cyprinodon variegatus (assembly GCF_000732505.1). Classification (NCBI taxonomy): domain Eukaryota; kingdom Metazoa; phylum Chordata; class Actinopteri; order Cyprinodontiformes; family Cyprinodontidae; genus Cyprinodon; species Cyprinodon variegatus. The sequence goes on from NW_015150483.1 coordinate 876,481, forward strand.
AATTTTTGACAGCTTTCAGACAGTAAATGAGCAGCAACTTAGCAGTGAAATGAACATTTACATTCCAAGTCCAGTAGTGAACAAATGTAAACAGAGTGGGAGAAAAAAAAAAAACATAGTGCAACACACATTGATATGGAAGTTCAGAGCATTGCAAAGACAAATATATATATGGTGCAAAAATGCAGTTGATAAAACATGCTTGTGCCATTTGCATTTTTGTTTATTAGTTAGTTTAGTTATATTAGTTATAAATTAGTTTTTGTATCACTGCCCACTCTTCCATAAGTGTGGTCAAAAATGACCCGAAGCTGTTTGTATGGAATTTTCAACAAACCTTTAATTTTTTAGACACTGTCTGTCTCACATCTGATGCAACTTTAACTTTCAATACTGTCCAACTTACTGATCTGATGTCAGCAATTCCACCACCCAGTAGGTCATTTTTACAAAGCAACATCATTATCTCCATTTATTAACTTATTTTTCCATCAACAGATTAGCCAACTTTTCTGTTGGCCAACAGTATTGTATTTAGGTAGGCATTACAGTATTGTTAGCTATCAGTAGCTAACAGCAATATTAGCCAACAGCAATATTAGCCAACTGAACCCAAAGCATTGTTGTCCAACACAAACACCCAATCATACACATTTGCATTTTGTTATATGTGGACCATGTGTTCACTCTCAATAATTTTCAGTCACTTTCAACCCTTTCTATGCCCTGACCCTGAAAGTAAGCCTAAACCCGACCTTTACCACTCCATACACCACCCTAACTCTAAAGTGCATTCAATTCAGACCTTAGCTCTAAACTTTATAGTTAGCAAATTGGCTTGTGAGGAAAAAAAATATATATCTGCTTGGCACAATTCCCCACAGCAAAATGGTTGATGAAAATAACTCCACCAAAGGAAGACTGTAGGTATTGGTAGGCTGTGTATTCATGGGTTAAACAAAATAATAAATGTAATTTCTATTATTCTACTAAAATATATAAGAAACATAAGCATCAGCTCAATTCTGGACACACTCCACTGCATGTAAACACCTTTTTTTCAGTAAGTAAGTAACACAGCCTGTCAACAGTTTGGTTATCAGAGCTTTGCATCATAATAAAAAAGGATGCTTAAAAATAAACAGTAGCCTTTTAAATTTATTTTTTTCAAAGGGGGAGGGGGTGTGCCTTATTTCCAGATCCTTTGAAAGCTGCTGCTTCTTATTAGACAGAGTTTCTCTTATGAAGCAATTATCAAAATAAATCCTTCCGAAAGGACTAAATAAAATGTCCTTTACCCCTTTAGCAATAAATAATGAAAAAAAAGTACATCATTTTAATATCAAATACCTTATACAAGGGGAATGCTAGGCTTTGACGCAAGCTATTGAACTGTGGGGCCTGCAAGCGGTGAATGGACAACCAAGATGCAGGAACTCTCTGCGTTCTGAAAAGAGAAAAGGAAAGCAACCTGATTATTTCCTTCTCCACGGTAATTTGCGTGAAGTGTTCTCTGAAAAGTGTGGTATGCATAAGTTAATTTAAATAAAGCCATCATCTGAAATTAACCATATAATAAAATCTACACATCTACATCAGAAATCCTTATCTAAATCCAGATGTTCTTTGAAGGTTCAAAATGTTTGTTAGAGCACATTGAAGAGCAAATGGCAAACAGCAGGTTAAAGCTGTGGAGAAGCTTATAGAAGGGTTAGGATCATACCACCTTGTAAACATAGTGGAGGCAAATCATGGTGTGGGGATGCTTTTTTTCCTTTTAAACAGGGATGGGATACACTAGTCCGAGCTTATGGGAAACTAATCACTAAATACAAGGTGAGCATGAAAGGAAAAACAACTGTAACAGGCCATAAAAGTCTTGAGCCAGGAGAAAAGTTCACCTTCTGACCAAGAACAGACCTTACACATTCAGTCACAGCGAGAGAGGGCAGGCATCAAAAAACACATATCAAATTGTTAGAATAGCTTCTTTCTTTACAAAATATATTTGACAATCTATAAAAAGCTGCTCATAGTTGTTCTCCATCTACCGTTATTCTTCATGTGAGCTATTTGCTAGGAATCTACAATCAATAATTATCCAATGCGCAAAGTTGGTGAAAAAACATGCAGGCCTAACTCCAGTGAAAACTAGTCCTATATATAGTAAATATATTCAAGGCTGAATCCAAATGTAAACCACATTTTCTGAGGTTTCAGTCTTAAAAATAAACCACATGCATAAGCTTCCTCCTATTAGTTTTACAGTCTTAGTCAAAATCACGCTGCAGTGTCATAACATGTGAAACATGTTTAAGATTATAAAGTGTCATGCACTGAATTGCATTTAGTTACGAGTTTCTAAATGTACATTTGTACCACCTTTTAAATCAGCTCGTTTTGCTCTATTATTTTTCCTTTCTTCTTTGAAACTATAATTGCTCTAAAAAAACAATAAAAAAAAAAACAAGCTCAAAGCATTGTCAAGAAAAAAGATCAGCTTGTTTGAGGAGTGTCAAAGAATGACAAACATATTGGTTGCATTACCTAAAGGTTGCTGTTTATCTAACATCAAGTAAACTTCATCGTATACATGTGGAATAATTTAAGATATACAATGTTCAACTATAATCAAAATGCCATTTTTACCCATTCATAGTCCTGCGGTCCAGAGCAAGAACTGAAACTGTTCCAAACTGCTTTGCCTCCTTGGAAACAGAGTTTCGTAGACTGGTAGCTGCAGCCACTATATCCTCAAATTGTGGCACAAGCTTAACCTCGATAAACTCCTGCAACTAAAACAAAAATGGATATTGAGCCATTATAAATGTTAGAAAACATGTTCCAAAATTAGTGAGGTCATTTAAAGTATGTTGTAACAGAAAAAGGCATTACATCCAGACCTCTTTATGAAGACTAATCAGCTGTGACTTAGCGGATGAGTTTCCTTTAATCAGACCTCTCAACTGCTCCTGTCTTAGAGCCTGCAAATGAATCATTCATGTTTATAGCTTCATTGCTATACAGCAATGAACAATGTTATATATTAACCATTCCTCCCCACCACTAGTTCTCGGAAATCCATAATGCTTTGCCACTGGCTGTGAAGATCCTGTAGGGCTTCCTGACGGTTTCTTGCATGTTGGTCAAGCTGAACACAGCGATCTCGGATATGATCCCGAGCTGCTGTCTGCATCACACACTGCAGCTCCATCTGCAGTACCAACCTAAAAACAGTCCAGAGGTGTCATGTTAAACAAAGCATGGGGAATTGAACAATCAAATCCAGAGACAGATTATGTGTCCCTAAATTACAATTTTCATTAAGAGAAAAATGAGTTGTGGCTTAAACAAGAACTTGTACTATTGTTAGACTTACAGTGCTAAACCTTCATTGATGTTCTCATCTGCAATACCAGACATGTCTTGTTCAGCTTCCTCTTTACGGGCCTTCAACAGATGTTTGAGTTGCTGGACCCTGGAGCGAGTTTGGGACAGCTCCATCAAGCTCTGCTGGACCTCCTCCCAAGCGGCCTGAAACAAGAAACATGATTAAAACCCTACGTGACACAAAGTAGCACACACAGTTGCCTTAAAAGAGAATTCCAAAATGCCTGTGGTGGTTTCTTACATCCAGGAGAGACTTAACAGGAGGTAACTCATCACATTCCTCTGCTGAGATATCCAAAACTTGATCACTTTCAAATCGAAATCTGTAAAATCAAACAAGATACCTGTCGCCAAACAAGGTCAACAAAATGCATTGACATCATGCAAAGTTTCTCTTACCGCAGAGTTGCCATGTCCTGCATAACATCCAAAGAGGATAGTTTGTCCTGCAGAGCTTTCTGCTCTGTTACAGCTAGATGCTGCAGTGCTGAGAGGACATGGCTTGGAGGGTAACTACTTAACACTTTCTGATGAAATGACAGAAAATAGCATTTTAATAAAGTGGTAATCAGTTTTAAACGTTGAGACCTCAATGGGCCTTTATTTTGCACTTGTCCAAATGCACCAACCTCAGCCGTACTAAGCCAATATTGAAACACAGCTGTCCTCTGTTCATGAGTCATGCTAGAAAGAGAAAACAATTGAGTAATCCTGCAATAGGTAACATAAATTAGTGAGATTTTTTCAAAACCGTCATCTTTACCTTTTGGGGGCAGAACGCTGCATTTTTATTTCATTCTCCTGTAAACAGCGAAAGAAGTGGACCCTATCTTCACTCAGCTCTCTCAGATCACGCTGACCAGAAAAAAAAAAAAAAAAAGAAATGATTAATTATTTTTTGGATACAAAATAAATTATAGTCTTAAACTCAGTTTAAATTTTTTTTATCTGCTTCTCCTACCAGGACCTGAGGCACTGCTGCCGCCTTTGAGCTAAGGCTATCATCAACCACGTTGCTGGAGGGCTCCTCCCCAAACAGCACCTCAGACTCAGCTTTCCTACAAAGCAGCAAAATATTTCCTAAAATATTTGGAATATCTGTAATCGTGTCAACTATTTAGGTGGATTTCTGTCTAACCTGGCAATCTGCTTGAGTGCTAGGCAGTGGCTGCTTATCTTTTGCACATCATCAAGGAGGACTTTACGGTTGAAGTTGCTGCGCTGACTGAATGCCTTCAGAAGTAGTTCCCGGGTCTGGTTCTCCTCTATTTGGACCCAGATATCATTGAGAGATTGCTCTAGAATAAGAAGTGAGAGTATGTTAAATACTGAATTTTCATACAAAAGAAATTAGAGCATAATATTTTTATTCTCAAACATATCTGTCACACCAGTCTGGGTTATATCAGTAAGTACACTTTGAATAGACTATTTGGTAGGTTGTCGTATTTCAACTGCCATGTCACACACTGATATGCTTGATTAGTTGGATGAACTTTCATAGCCCTTATGCCAACACCTGACAGATAATAATGATCAGGAGGCGTCAGATAATGTTAGGGACAAAGTGAAGTAAGAAAAGAAAGAGGCAGAATATAAACAAAATGGCTTATTATTTAGTTAATATTTTCATCAAGATATCCAATCCCATAAAAGTTGCATTTTTACTAAATACAGTGCAGCTATTCCCTTTTTCAGCAAAAAGTCTTTAATCAATTTCAAACCCTGTCTATATGTATATATAGTAAAAACAGGGTAAACTAACAAAATTATAAACCGTCACATTGGCTTCACCAATCCTGTTTACATTGATACCCAACATAATCACTTGACTAAAAATAGTATAATGTAAAGTTATGCTCCCTTATGATTTCATAGAACATAAGGACGAACCCTGTGAGGCCACTTGTTCCTCCGTTCCTCTGATCTGAGAGTCCAGGTGGCTGATCTCAGCTCTCATCTGCTCTATTTTCGCTTGAAGCTCTTTCCGCTTTGCTGCTTCACTTTGGCATTCAGCCTTTGTCACCTGTGCACATAAACACAACAAAAACAAATACGGAATCTCTACTAGCTGTATAATGAATTAGACAAACTGAGAGAAGGAAAAACAAAGTCTACCTCTTTGTCTTGTAGTACTTTGTACCTTTTCAGTCAGAAAGTTAAGGACTTTACCAGGTAACAAAGTAGGTAACACACAGATTCATAGGACAGCAAAGGTACTGTAGATAATCTGTAAACATGTGCAACTGGGCATGAGCCAAAGTTAAATAATTTGTTTCAAAATCTCAACATTCCTTCATGATGTTTCCACTAGAAATACCTCACATTGAGATGGCAAAGAACGTGGCCAATGTGACCAGAGCATGGATCAGAGGAAAACACAGTAATTTTTCCTTTGTTTAAGGAACAGACAAGTCTGTTTGATAGAAGCAATCGGTCACTGTCTTGAAGAGTTTTAATGTACAAGCTAAGAGCAGCATGTCTGGCTGGCTATCGGAGTCAACCAGCTAATATCAGCTTGTTACACCACATTGTTACTTTATGTATTTTAGGGTAAATAACATGATTGTAAGATCTTCTTATCTACAATATTATGATAATCCTAATCAAAGAGGGTCAAAGTTATGATGGAGGAATAGTTGGCTATCCACAATAGTGACTAACCAGAATTAACTGGGCAATTTTCTAAACCAGTGGCATTCTCTAACTACATAATATGCTAAGTGTTCATTTTCTCAAATAGAGACAAGTTTAAAAGAATTAGCTTGTCAGTAAAGGATACCACTGAAGATTGCCACGCATGATCCTCACATTCCTATGGGGGGAAAAAGAGAATATATCATATAAATAAGATATCATTTAGTTCAACACAAACTTGCACACTATATGCAGATAAATAAATGTCACTTTCTGAAAAGTTAGGGGGTTTCATAATGTTTGAAACATAAAACAACAAAGGTAATCACTCAGAGAGGATAAAAAGCAGGGCTTACCTCTGGTGGAAAACATGTTGGATCATATATTTCCATATTGACTTCCCAGTACCAACACAAAGCCTATGGGGAATACAAGATAAGGTCAAAGCTGCAAACGAAGACGTTTTTACATGTAGTAATTCGTATTAACCTACGTTTTCAAATAGTTGTCATTGGGAAGACTGTCCGGGGGAAGATTAAATTCCTCTGTTGCCCAGCGTTTCAGCTCCTTCACCAGATTTCTATCCGCCATGCTAATTATCAGCCAGTTAAGCCGAGCTAGCTAAAGTTGGCCACAAAAGGACCTTCTATACGTTTGCTAGAATATAGTATTTGATTTCCTGCATATTCAAACCTACTTAGCTAGATAAAAGCCTTCCACAACCTATCGCGACTCTAATGATAACAAACAGAAATGTTTTGAAATATTTGTAGTTTCAACTTCCCGCCCGTGCACCAAACTTCCGGTGTGCGTTTCCGTTGAGACAGCGCCCCCTATCTTTAAAGTCAGTTGTTAAACACATTTTTTCTTCTTCCTTTTTATGGCAGTGGGTAAGCAACTTATTGATGCGCACTACCGCCATCTACTGGAAGGAAGTGTGGTTCGGGATGATATATGTAAATTCTCCCACAAAACAAAAATAAAAAAATAACATATAATAAAATTATAATAATTAAGTTAATAAATTGTATATTCTTTCTATAAATTTCGTTTTCTTAAGGTAATTTATTAAATAAAAAAAACATTTAGAAGTAGATAGTTAATCCAAAATATCTTGTATATTTAATTGCAATGTATTTTCTTGTATTCGACTAACTAATTCCCTTCTCTTAACAGAATATGTTATTATTTTATCTCCAACCAAGTGTATTAAAGTTATGAAAATAACATTATTATTTTATAAAGAGTAAATATCCACACATACACAATGCTTCTTTTTTTGCTCCTTATAAAACAGCCTCCTTCATGACTTCTAAAGTTGTATCGGGAGACTATCCTTCATTTCTCTTTTAAAATTTAGGCTTTGAATGATCATCCTTGTCCTTTAATCGAGAACATTTGTTTGATTTCTCACTCTGTGCACTTATGCAAAAATATCTTAAAGCCATGCAGCACTTTCATTCAATAACAAGACAACAACTTGGATACTTGGGCATTTATGTATAGTAGTCTCCCATGAAGAAACTATTTCTCTTTTCACAATTGAATCTGCAAAAAATAAAAAATAAAAAAAAACTATGAATGGAGCTGGAGAAAAAATAACAATAATTTTAATAAAACCAAATGATTTCTTAACTGCTTTTAGCAGAAAACTTAAACAAACTAATCAGCTTAATAATAGGGCATTTTTTTTAAGTCCAGTGTCAGAAACAGGGACCAAACTGAAAACAAATGATCACTTTCAAACCTAGTAAAATTTGGGTCCGGCCAAAATACTATAACATCATCTGAATCATTGAAATCAAAATATGGAAAAATAGGAGATGTTTTTGAGCTGTTGATGTAAATTGCACATTTTAAATGTCAATTAGGTCTACAAATAGCTGTACAAAGTGTCTCTGATTAACACATTCAGGCATAATCCCAATTCTCTCTAAAATGCATATTACTGTTAGAAACAGAATAGATTTTTTGTGTTTGTAATATATAAGTCTTATATTAGGAGATTGTTTCAAATATAGATAAACACAGCTTAAACATAAATGAAACACACCAAGTTTGCGTATTTAATTGCATGAACCATAAAGAAAAAATGTTTAAAACACATTTTTTAAATGTGATGGTGTCAGTCCTGATATATTTATATAACAAAAGTTTCATGGCTTGTTAATCTAAGTAATTAAAATTCAGTTATTGGTTAATCTTTTAAACTTACCTTGTTAGGTCTGGAATTGTTCCTCTATTATACAGTATGAATTTTTAAAAGCAATGCTTTTGAAAGTGACAACACAGTCTGTTTTAAAAAGCTGAAAAGCTGGACAATTATGAGAAATGACCTGACACTGACATTTAGAGATCAAACTATGTGTGTAAGAATAATTCAAATACAATAGATCATGTGTTTTGGTATTTCCTCTTTTATATAAAAAATTGTATATGTTTGTTGTCTTGATTTTACCCTGATATATATAGATTATATGCAATATGATAAAAAAAATTATCATTAAATGTATTAAAAGGCTAATTCATATAACACTATTTTTACATAACTTCTTTTAAAGAGCTCTACAGAAACATAAATGAACAAAGACAGAAAAAAACAACTAAAATAAATACAAACATGGGATAACACAGCAATTTGTTATATCAAAAACATCTGTTAAAATTATTTTGAAAAAAATGATCTGTTTGGTTCATTTACCGTTTATACTAATATTCTCAATCCTGGTCTTGGCTTTATGAATGTTAAATATAATTGTCCAGACAATGGACCCTAAAAGAAACTCGCTATTTATTGTTTTGCAGAGATTTATGATTATCAAACATGATTATTGAAAAACATTGAGCCAGTTTAGTGATCTATCAAGTAAGGTTTATACCATTTTAGCATAGTACTAAATAATCCCATTATTTATATAAGTTTATCAATGAGTATTCTGTAATTAAATGTGTTAAGCACAGTAGAAATTACAAAAGGAAATACATTTTTAGACCTTTCACTATTAAGATTTAGATCATTTAAATGTTCTAAAGACTGATAAGAAAGCATTGAAGAAATTCTTATCATTAAGGGGTGGATTTTTCAACTTGCTTCTTAGTTATCTTTGTCATATTTTTTTGGATATGGATCTTCATCCATTTTCTTAGTCACTTAATCCCAAGTGGGGTCAAGAGGTGCTGGTGCCTATCTCCAGCTGTCTACAGGAGAGAGGCAGGGTAAACCCTGGACAGATTACCAGTCCATCACAGAGACAAAGAGGACAAACAACCATTCATGCACACACTTGCATCCAAGGACAATTTAGAGAAGCCAATTAACCTAACAGTCATGTTTTTTGGACCCAGAGAGAACCCAGACCCACGCCAGGAATCAAACCCAGAACCTTCTTCCTGCAAGGCAGCAGTGCTACCCACTGTGCCACTGGGTCTTCAATCATTTATAATAGATGCATCTAGGTTCTGAGCCTGTGGGAAAGCATTTACTATCTACACTAATTTTGGTCTTTGAAGCCCAAAAAACAAAAAAAATGTGGTCCTAGTTGATGAAAAAGATCTGCTCCACATAGTGTAGCAGCTACGCTATACTAAATGATGTTATATAATAACTATTTATTGAATCATGGATACTAATAAAGAAGGCCTCTCCTAACTCACAGTATGGGGATGCCTCGCTTGCTGCCATGGGACAGTATGTCTATTCTTACCCTTTATGGAAAATTTAAAACAAATTATTAGTAGTAAAGTTTGGACTCCTATTTTATATATCTACTTAAAATGTGTATAACTGCAAAACAAACTCACAGATCATATCAGAATATAGAATATATTCTGACATGATGCAGCAAGTTAATGCATTTTTTCCCCCACTAGATTTTGACAAAAATAATGCAAAACTAAGCCATACATTGAAATATGTAATTTCCAGATTTAAGACATAGAGGGCGCACCTGATCCACTGCAAAAAAACAGTTCCACCCTGAATTCATATAAACCCTTTGAAGCAATTATCGGTGATCACATTTAAAAATAACTTATGTGGTTACAGCTATACTGTAAGTACTGTATCTTTCATATGGTATAACTGCTCAGGAGCAGAGAGAAATAAAGAAGAGAAAAATAAAAAAATAAATCCCTTTAGAAAACACAAAGAATATAAATGGTACAAAAGCCAATCTAATTTAGTTCAGTTTGTTTATATAGAGGCAAATTATAATTAATGTCAAGGCGCTTTACATATACTATTTAATCAAATCATAGGTGATAACTAATATTTTCTATCTGAGGAAACCCAACTAATAGCATGCAATCATTGACTTTGCAGGAATGACTCTTTAAGAAACACAAAATACACTAATGAGGTTTAACATTACAATGACAGATATTCTAAAATATTTTCTTTAATTTGGAATAGAATGGAATACAATACAATACAAATAAATACAGTATAAAACAGCGCAGTACAATACAATAAAATACAATACAATACTCTCACTCATTTTTCGCTTATTCAGGACCGTGTGATGTGGGCCGCAGTCTCTGCAGAGTTTCTCAGACCTTCCTCTTCCCAGACACCTTCTTCAGCTCCTCAGCAGGAGGCCCTGAGGCGTTCCAGGGCCAGCACAGAGATCAGTGTGTTCTTGGCCATCCTCTAGGCCTCTTTTCCAATCCTCTTGCTGCAAGCCAAGCTCCTCACCATTTCTCTAACGGAGTGCCTGGCCACTCTGTGAAGAAAGCTCATTTCGACAACTTTTATCCAGGATCTCCTTCTTTGAGTCACAAACCAGTTCCCATGACCCTAGGTGAGGGTAGTATTGTAGATAGACCTGTAAATGAGAGCTTCGCCTTTTGGCTTGGCTCCCTCCTCACCACAACACATCTGTGCAACGTCCGCATCATGGTCGCAGCTGCACCAATCCCCCTTTCGATCTCCTGCTTCATTATCCCTTCTCGTGATGAGGAACAGAAAATACTTAAACTCCTCAACTTGACGCAGGAGCTCTCCTCCAACCTGTAGAAGGAAATACCCTCTGTTCTAATTGAGAACCATGGCTTCAGATAGGGAGGAGCTGATATTCATCCCGGCTGCTTTGCACTGGAACTGCTGCAAACTGCACCAGCGTATGCTGTAGGTCTTAGCAGGAGAAACATTTCATCCAAATAAAACAGGGATGAAATCCCCCGTTCCCCGAAAACAGGACCTCCTCCGGCCTTTGGCTGCTCCTAGAAAAATCATGCCCCTAAAAGAGCTCAATTTGTTTGCAAATCCTTCTAAAATGCTGACAAGCATCAATAGAGGTGCTGTGGAAAAAAGCTGAAGCCTGATGAGATGTTTGATAATCTAATCAAGTGTAAAGGCTGGTTGAGATTCCAATTTATTTTTAGATCTACTCTCTAGTTGTAGATTATTTTTTAGCCAGATTACACAATCATGTTTTGAGTGTGTGAATGTGTGTTGGGAAGGATTAAATTATTTCTTGCATCCAAAAACTGGAAAATCTTTGTGCAACAGTATGATCACTGGACAATTCATACTGATTTTCATCTTTAAAATTTACCACAACAAAAAATTAAAACCACAAACTTCATTGATATTAATTTTGATTTTATGAAGTAGATCAACACAAAGTAGATACTAATTGTGGAGTGGAAGGAAATGGATGTATTTTTTCCCAAAAAAACAAAGGCATGTTTTGATTTCAATTTGAGCCAGCTTTGATAAACATTGACAAATAAAATCAAGCCCCCATGCATTAATCCCAGTATAAATTAAGCTTTATTGCAACAGCTTAATAAATTTATTAAAGAACATTAGTGAACGAGCAGCATCATGAAGTCCAAGAAACACAGCAGATATGTGGGGAGGTTTTTGGAGAGGTTTAATACAGACTAAAAGCATAACACAATACCCAAGCTTAAAAAAATAAATAAATAAATAACGAAGCATTGCTCAGTTCAATTCAACTTCATTAAATTCAATTCAATTATGGCACCAATTTTTCCATCAGTCCTATCAAATTATATAGACAGTATTGGTAAAAGTTTTCTGTCTAAGTAAGCCCAGCTGACAGCATTGGATAATCGACTTTGCACGATTCGCTTGATAAACATGTCGGTAAAGGACACACCTTAGCCCCAAACGTAACCCTAAAACAGCATTTGTTCCAGTGGAGACCAGGCACTGCTCCCCACCAGAGCAGTCAGTCCCCACGATGTGCTATGATTTATGAAAAATGGTCCCCACTATGTAAGAAACACCCGCCCATGCATACACAAGTCACACTTGCAGACACACCCCCAAAGGACTGGCGCCAACAGCCAAATCCCCCCTCTCACCCCTCCACCCACCCTTAACTGACCTCTAATTATGTCATGCGAAAAAGCTGTGTCCCATTGAAAGGCTCTCTTAATCAAACCCAATTAATTCTGCTATTTTCCCTTATTATCCTGTGTGAGGAGCGCGTCTTTCCAATAAGACTGTTAACTCCAGCCGTGGTCCCCTCAGATCTACAGGAGCTCAGGAGCAAAATAATACAGTGCATAATTAACCAATTAGTATTTGTCATCTCTGTTCTTTTTGATAAAAACAGCAACTTTGGAGCTAAGGTAAGTCAAGGTGTCTACAAGGTGTGTTGCCCCCACCAAGAATGTGTTTTCACAGGCGCCTTGATTTCTGATTTGTTTTGGGGGGGATAAAGCTGCACAGAAAACCACCAAACTCTTGTGTCTTGCACTGCTGGTTGCCATTTAACAAACAAGGACGATATGCTTTTTAGCTTTAAAGTTATCCTTCATGCTTATAGGTCATTCAACTCGCAAATAGTTTATCAGAGTTTATCGACTTTTATTATTGAAACATTTTCAGGTTAATCCCTAATGCTGCTATTTATTACCAGTCATAGATAATATAGGGTGTACAGCATACATGGTGCTACTTTGTAGACACAGGGTAAGTTAAATCAGTTTTCCCTGATAACATTGTCAAAATGATTCTGTCCTTATTCTCTGAGCTTCTTCTGCTCTAAATTAAATGGTCCAAAGACAGAATGTTAGTGCTCTACAATGGTCAAATGTTTAAGCAATTAATCAGGATATGGGACTGATTTCTGTGCCATGTGAGCCCCTCCAGTCATTGTTCATCAGTAAAGAGAGAACATCTGCATAGAGTAGCATGAGATTCACATTTTTGTCAAGTCATTGTGCCATATATATGGCAAGTTATGATGGTGCTTAGAAAGTAGATGCATGAAAACTTTTTTTAAATAAAAAGTTGTGTCTCTTGGCCTCCATAGTCAGGAAAGACAGCTTTAAAATACTGTGAAGAGCTGTAAGTTGTGTGTATTTGACACCTTTATTGCACATATCATTTTAACACGGTCAACATAACAAAATATTTTTTTAAACAACACTGCAAAAATTCTAAACTTAATTTAGAATATATAAAATTATTTTTCAGGTTTGCTATACAGGTGCGCATTGATGCTCTGTGCTGTGGCTTCTCTCTTCCAAAACCCGCTTGCGTGACTTAAAGGGCCGGATCAATCACTGAATGAGTCGTGCAACAATGAGTGCAGCTTTATAGACAGATATAATTTGTGTTCTCTGATCTAGGATATAATGTAGAGGGATAAGTGTGCCCTTGTCTTTACCAATAACTCCGAAAGCTTTCAGTCTACTGGACCAAAGTGGTCCGCTAACAAATTTCAAAGCATGAGGGAGGATGTTTAATTTTGCGACCCCGAAGTGATGTCAGTTGCTTTCAGGGGCCCGAAACCTGGAAGTAACAAAATCCCGCTAGTGGCTAAAAGTTACACACTGTTTTTTTTATCCACAGATAATTTAACAGAAACACCACATATTTTCTCATGATAATCAGTCTTGCCAACAGCCAAGAGTAAATAATGTGGTACTTTACAAAACAAGTCAGACTTATACTCATAAACATTTAACAGTTTATATCTTTTATTTTCAGTGAATGGTTTAAAGTGCAGGAATGTTTGCACATGTCTTTTCTGCTATTACATCTATGACCAGGTGCATACCTTTATATATAGCAAGCGGCACGTGTGTAACCCACACCTGTAATCTCATCATCTAATTAGTTGGGTTTACCTGTTCTCGTATTTTAAGGGCACACAAGGACCACAAAGCTTAATTGTACCATCTGACTCCCTCGTTGCTTTCGAAGAAGTCGTAATCTCACAAGAACTCTTACCTCTTCTAGTCTGTCCCTTAAGGTCATGAGTTGTGTTAATGTGCTGTTAGTTTAGTCAGACTGTGTTTGTCTCTGCATGTGACTCAGATGACGACAGCATCACAACTTCCAAGAAGTCGTAACAGAAACCCTGATAATTCTAAAGCTCTCATAAATTAGTTTTTTCAGTTTTTTTAAGAAGAGTATTTACAAATTTGTAGCATTTAGTGTCTCTCCGGGTAAAAAAATAATCTGTACATTATGTGAAATTACTGAAGAAGGTAATTCATTAACCTTTAGGGCAGCAAATCTTATAATGAGATGGAAAAATACACTGCTCGCTTATACTTAGACAAAACAATATAATTTCCATTATATCAAACTTCTGTAAAATCACACTGTCAGCTTAGGAAAAAACACCAATTGACAATCAATATCACATGCTGTTGTGAAAATGGAATACATAACAGGGGGAAATTATTGACAACTAGCAAAAAACATTCAATAAAGGAGGGGTTCTGCAGGTGTGGATCATCGATTACTTCTTAGTACCTATGCTTTCTGGCTGATGTTTTGGTCACTTTTGAATGTTGATGGTGCTTTCACAGTCATGGTAGCATGAGACGGACTTTACAATCCCCACATGTGGTTCAGGTAGTGCAGTTCATCAAGAATGGCACGTCAATGCCAGCAGTGGCAAGAAAGTTTGCTGTGTCTGCGTAGTGTCCAAAGGCTGGAGGTGCAACCAGGAGACAGGTCAGTAGACCAGGAGATGTGCAGGAGGCTGTAGGAGGGCAACAACCCAGCAGCAGGACCGTTACCACCACCTTTGTGAATGGAGGAAGAGGAGGAGCACCAGAGCCCTGCAAAATGATTTCAAGCATGCAATAAATGTGCATGTGTAAGAAACCCACTCCATGAGGAGTGTATAAGGGCCAAATGTTCACAGCCCAACTGCATGCAGGACACTTTTGCCAGAGAACACCAGATTTACCACAGGTGCCCTGTGCTCTTCACAGATGAAAAAAGCTTCCCACTGAGCACATAGGACAGACATGACAAAAACTGGAGACACGTTGGAGAGCAGTCTGCTGCCAGCAACATCCTTCAGCATGACCCGTTTGGCTGTGGATGAGTAATGGTGTGGCGTGGTATTTATATGGGGGGGCTGTACAGCCTTCCACGTGCTCACCAGAGGTAGCATCACTGCCATTAGGTACCAATATCATCAGACCCCTTGTGAGACCATATGCTAGACCTCATGTGGCTGGAGTGTTTCAGCATATTCTGCAAGATGACGGCACTGAAGCTATGGACTAGCCGCCTGTTCCCCAGATCTTAATCTGATTTAGCACATTTGGGACATCATGTCTCGATCCATCCACCAATGTCATGTTGCACCACAAACTGTTTAGGAGTTAGTGGATGCTTTAGTCCAGGTCTAAGAGGAGATCCCTCAGGAGACCATCTGCCACCTCACGAGGAGCATTCCTAGGGGTTGTAGAGAGGTCGTACAGGCCTGTTTTAAGGTAGTTACATAAAAGTTGGAACAGCCTGTAGTGTATTTTTTTCACTTTAATTTTGTGTGTGACTCCAAATCCAGGCCTCCATTGGTTAATACATCTGATTTCCATTGATGATTTTTGTGTGATTTGTTGCACATTCAACTTTGTATTCAATTAAAAATATTTAATTCATTCAGATCTAGGATCTGTTATTTTAGTGTTTTTTTTTCTTATTTTTTTTAGCAGTGTACAAACTGAATCTCAAGAGTTGAAGCAATAACGGGATGATGTCTCACCACTGGAACTTTTCACTTTTACTTTTCAGTGTCGGAAAATTAGTAAAAAAATCTACTTTTGTTTGCATAAACACACTCGAACACTCAAAAATCTCTTAGATTTAGCCTTATATTTCATCATACATACTCTCTGTGCTCTTCACTGGATGTAATGGTCAGACAAACTTGGATCCCTGTGCAGTTTTTATCAGTTATAGTTGTTTAAAAGGTTAAACATTTCTCTGTATGTTGATTTGTGCAAGTTTTAGTCAATCACTTATTCTGCTGCCATCTGCACATATTTGCAGAGTTGAATAACATATTTGTCAAGGGGCTCAGAATGTAGGACCCAGAATTCAAGGCGAGACAGAAAGTGGGAAAGTTCAAGATGTTTATTAAAACAAACACAAATTGAACGCAGAGCTGAGTATCTGTGGAACTGCAGCAGCTGCAGGGGGAGGTGGGGCCACCCCTCACTGGTACTCTGGTTAAGGAGAAACACAGGTAAGTGACCATGATAATCTGACAAAAGATGAATATCCATGTGAGTCACTTACCTGGTTTAATAGTTCAGTCCATCTTCACAGGAGCGGCAGGATCCAGCAGATGCCAATGAGATGCAGCAGAAGCCACCCAGAGTGTCGCCGATAGCAGCCTCAGTGGACAGGCAGGAGTCCGAGCCAGATCAGGGAAACAGCTCAAAACTAGAAGACTCAGAGATCCAGGAACCTGCAACCCGGTGAGGTCTTCCGATCAGAACAGGAATAGACAGGTCCAGGGATCCAGGAATCCACAGAGCGTTTAGGCAGGTTGAGGGTTCCATGAGTCCTACAGTGAGTTCAGGCAAAAACATTCAGTTGGAAAACAGGAACAGGGCACGCTCAGCAGAAAAGAGCCAGGACCTGAGCAGGAAACACCAAAACAAGACTGAAACCCCTCTCTAACCACTGGCCTCCGAGAAAAAGAACATGAATTATGGAAATCAGCTCTCTACAGATACAATGGCTGCTTTCACTGTCAAAGGACATGCAACTTAATTTAACTGGTCCATCCATATTGCTCCTTGTTCTTGCGTTTTTTGTAGAGTGTTACATGTCATGCCCTGCCATCGCCCATAGACTGCAGGGACCCTGCCGAAGTGGGAATTGGTCAAACAGATGCTAACTTGTTTCTCTAAACAGAATGAATGTAGAAAAATGAAAGGACAGATAAAATAATAAATATTTTCTGTATTAAACTGTTATAATACAATGAATACATTTTTATTAATGAAGACAAAGTATATCATTGTATTGAGTTTGTGTAATTAAACTGTTCACATAAAAGTTTATTTTTAATAAATCTCTTCATCTATGGTTTTTTTCCATGCTTTTATTTGTACCTCTAACCTATTGCATAATTGCCACAGCTCCTGATTATTGCCCCAAAGTCCTGGATCGCACTCACCTAGCAGACAAATAGTAGGTTTCCGGTTGGACCCAGGTCCACTCAGCCTAACCTGGATACTAATCCCGAAGCTGTCAGAAGACCTCATTTTGAACTCATCCTGAAGCTCAAGAAAATGCTCTAATTGGGGGATTTTCCACATCATTAACTCCAATGAGTTCCCTCCCCTCTACTCTCTTCCTCTGCTCTGTGTGTGTTTTTCTTACAGCTCCACACTCTTCTCATTCCTAATCTTCTTTTTAAGATTTAAAATGTTTGACTGTTTTCCCTTCAGACTCCCTTACATTTTTAAATGGCTGTTATTGTTGCTTTTATTTTTGGCTAGGAAAAATACCTCTGAGATGAAAAAATGAATAATATATTAAAAAACTTGTAAAGCCCAGTAGAACCTTGGTGACAGAATAACTAATAGTTGTCTTTTTAACCGATGATCCCGACTGAACAGTGGAATTCAGCAGCTCCTCCAAGCATACTATTGGCCTCTTGGATGATAATTGTTTATCTAACCAATGCTTTCCTTAGCTGCCCTGTAAGTCTAGATGAATCATCAAATCCTTATAGGTTTGTTGTTTTGCCAGAAAATTTGTATTTCATATTTTCATAGAATTCCAATGGAATACATTAAAGTTTTGTCTAGAAACGGTTAAGGGGTATAAATATTTTGTAAGAACTGCAAGTTTTAAATGTATTTGAAGTATTTCTGTAGTTTTAATGTTGAGCTCTCTGTCTTCTTTTGGGATTAGATTACATTCTTCAGTAATATGCTGATGAGATTATTGTGGATCACAGGACTTTCACATCAAAACATAATTTCTTAGGTTGTACAACTAATTCATTAGATATCAGGGAGTCAAATATCAGTTTTTAGGAAAACAAACAAACAATAAAAAAAAAAATCCGAAGTTAATCTTATTAGGATCAGAGCAAAGGGATGCTGGAGCTTTGCATAGCTGTGAGAAAAACGATGTACTTGACATAAAAAATTCAACATTTTAAAAGATCTCTAGCTCTGTTTGACAATTTTGTCAATTAGAGGTTGACAGTAAACAAATAGTGTAGTAAACACAATCTGTCTCCTTTAAACAAGTCAAAATCATTGCATCCTCTTGCTCATCCATATGTTGCTCAAAGTTAGGGCCTATTCAGAACTCCATCTGCTCAGGAAAGTGATTCATACTCTGCACAGGGACAGTGAGCATAGCGCCACCGGTCCCCTCTGTGAACATGTGCAGCAGCGGCTCACCCTGCCGGCAGACCTGCCTGCCTAAGGGCAATTAAAGAGCCCTGGTCCTGTGGTCGGAGGCCCCCCTGGGGAGCCCTGATTGATTGGAGTCTCATCTTCCTAACAGGCTGGCCCTCTGCCAAAAAAACCATGGAGCAAAAGAAGGGGCAGAGGAATAAAAGGGCCCTTACATGACAGAGAGGGACGTGGAACACAAGCGTTTGGCTGAAAAGAAAGAATGTATGTCAGATGATAACGATTATACTGTAGTAATCTTGGACTGCTCTTAAGTCGCAGAGAGGTGTGTGGGAAGGAGTAGTGAAAGGTCAACATGAAAGCTCTGCGAAGGGAAAAAGTACAAATAAACCTTTCTATCAAACTATATTTTTATTACGCTTACAATATGTGAACATTGATGATCCAGACATAATTAATAGGGAACAAAACAATGTAACTATAACAATTACAATATCTTTTACATTTTCACATAGAAAAAATAACACAAAACTAAAAAAAAAAAAAAAAAAATTCTAGAGCATTTTTTTTAATTACTACTTAGACTTTGGCTTGTTCTTGGTCCCAAATCACATTTTTGTTGCATCCTAAATAAACCTTCTAATGTGCAAAGGTAATCCTCGGTCTCTGTAAAAACACCACTAACCCAATGGAACAAAAGAAAACATGAGCGCTAAAAACAAGCAGCAGATTCAAAACTGTTTCTGTCTCTGAGCAGCATGAAAAGTACATTTTATCAAAATATCTAAGGATTGGAATTATATAAAGTTTGCAGTATAAGGAAATATTCCAACAAGAAAGGATGGAATAACAGAAAGATAAAAGAGGTTCTGAGATTTTACTGTAAAATAATGGTTTTTCCTCTCCTTCTTTTTCCGTCAAGTTTTTTTTACCTGTCAGGTTTCAGTAACTCTACTAATTAAAACTGAGCTGTCAGTTTTATATTGATTTTTACAACTGACATAATCTACCTTGAAGATAATTAGTGCTCAAGGGTGTAACAGATGGTAAAAGACTGATTCTGTGCCCCTAATAACTGTAACCCACAATCCATGCTTCTTGTCGTTTGATCAACAGGGAGGGAAAAAAAAGGAAACTTCCATAATAAAATGGGCCCATTTAGCCAAGCCTGAGACCGTTTCTCCCCCTTTAGTTCCAGACAAAGAGGATACACTTGGA
The DNA here is from genome assembly GCF_000732505.1 of Cyprinodon variegatus. NCBI lineage: Eukaryota > Metazoa > Chordata > Actinopteri > Cyprinodontiformes > Cyprinodontidae > Cyprinodon > Cyprinodon variegatus. Next base: position 896,341 of record NW_015150483.1, read on the forward strand.
TCAATTGTGCCAAACAAAGACCAAACTATGCGGGGTGACGCATCAGATAGGAGTCTTTCTGCTACACTGCACGTACGCTCAGCCAACCAGCATAGAGTTATCAACATGTTTTCTATTCAAACTGTCACTCAAGTAACAACAAGTTGGTTTGCTTGTTTGCCTGTTTGATTCAGATTTCCCTTTCTTATTTAAAGCAGTATATCAGATGAGAACCAGGATTAGATTGTCTGGTCCAAAAAGATGGCAACATGTCTTTGATGTTTTCTTCCACTAAATTTAAATCTTTGCAACAGTTTCCATTCATAAATTGAATAACATCCCCAAGCCTATAGAGCTTTAAATGTCCTCTGCAACCTTTTCTTCCAGTGACCTCACAGTATCTGAGCTACAAGCTCTAAGCAGAACACAAACCATTCTGATTCAGTGCCTTGCAAAGGTATTCATCCCGCTTTCCACAAATTTGAAAGTATTTTGACAGATGTTCAAGTGATGGATCAACACAAAGTAGCTTATAAATATAAAGTGGAAAGATAACGATGCATGTTCTCTTTAACCTTTCAGAAAACAAAAAATGTGAAAACTCTGGCATACATTTGCAATACATACCAAAAATTCTAATACCCCTGATCATAATCCTCTAAAAATAAGAAAATAAGTAAATGGTGTCCTGTTGTTTCAAATCCAACCCTGGTGTGAACACAGCAAAATAGCGAAAGCCTCAACGGCTTAAGCACAAAGGTAAATAGCTCATGGCGAGATGTTGATGGCCATGGTCACTCTGGAGGGGCCACAGAGATCTACAGCTCAGGTGGCAGAATCTGTTGACAGGAAAACTATTAGTTGTACACTGCACAAGTCTGGCCTCTATGAAATTGATTAAATGGTGAAATTATTGTTTAAAGGAAGTCATTAGAAGGATGTTCTAAAGAATCTCTCATCACAAGGCCACAATCCATGTAATGAGCAGAGAGGATACATGTAAGAGAAGGTGCTCCACTGAGAGGGAATAAAACTGAACCCTTCAGCTAGATGAAAAATAATAAAGAGGCAAAAATAACATTACAAATTCCCTTGAACACCTCATTGGTGAAACTAAGCGGTGACATCATAGTGCAGGGATGTCATTCTGTAGCAGGGTCTGAGAAGCTGGTCCGTTTATAGAAAGATGGAAGGAGCTAACTGTAATGGAATCCTTAAAGAAAACTTGTTAAAGGCTGCAGACAACTTAAAAATGTGCTAGAATGGCCAAGTCGAAGTCTGTCCCTAAATTCAGCTTAAAATCTACAGCTTAAGTTACTGCCAGCACCCATCTATTCTAAATGAGCTTCAGCTGAAAATGGGGAATAATTTAATCCCTAGAGGTGCAGAGCTGGTGGAGAGATACTCCAAAGGACTTTTAGCTGCAAATGTAAGCCATACTTCTTCTTTTTCTTCTTCTCTGTGTGTAAACAAATATTTAACACTATAATATTTCCTTCCACTTTATAACCAAACACTATTTTGTGTTGTCCATAAAATTCAGATAGAAAACAATGAGGCTGTAATGAGAAAAATTTAAAAAACAAAGTTCTAAATAGTAAATAATAATTAATTTCAAGTGTATGACTTAATTGGTCTGGGAGCTTTAAATAAACTTAAAAAAAAAAAAAAATGAAATCCAATAGTTTCTTGGGTGCAAGGTACGATGACCCTAGTTGGAGTCTCTACATTTACGGCACCCAAGGCACAAAAGATCTAAAGGAATAACAGATAACCAAATATGCAGCCTCACAGTGGTGAACTCCTCTATGTCTTGGAGATGAGAGAAGAATATTAAAAGATTAAAAGAAAGTAACAAAAAGGTTCTTCAGTTTTCACAGCTCAGTTTAATCCTAATGTTGTGTGAGAGCAGGCATGATTTTCATTATCTCCTTTTCCCCAGGATTGTCACTGACACAGGCTGTCAAATGTGCTGGTCACATGGGTTGCCAGGTCTTGTCCATTGATTGGATGTGTTCCTTGGCTTTCATTCTCAAAGCAGCGATGCTCGAGCTGCGCTGGTCTACGTCCTCTAGAGGAAACTTTTCCGAGTATGGGGCTGGACATTGGTAAGGTGGAGGTGCCATACTCTGCATCCCCTGTCCAGTGGGAGGATGAGGGTGAGAGTGTGGGTGAGGGGCATGGGGTCCGCTGTTGAGGAATCCATGACTGGAATAGCTGGGCTGGAGTGCCTGAGCTGGACCCATGAAGCCTGGGATGCACTGGACAGGTGTGGCACTGGACAGGGGAGAGGTGAGCCAAGGATCCAAAGGGAGGGAGTTGGTTATTTGGCCCATGCTGGTGTGAACTGGAGCCTGGCGATTGAAGGAGAGCATAGGGGAGTCGTGAAGCTTCATGGTGCTTGCGTCCATCTTTTCCTGCCGACGCCATTTAGCTCTGCGGTTCTGAAACCAGACCTACAAAAGAAACAGTTGATTGTAATCAAAAATAAATTAAAGCTAGTGATATTTTAGTTAGTGCAGTTTCTAGTTGAGTATTTCATTTAGTAATGGAAATAACTGCAAATGTTGATTTCACTTTTACTAGGCTCACCTGCACAATTAAGTAATTACATTAGCAGAACCTGTCTAAAAAGTGAAGTTTGGCTAAACTGTCTCATAAAGTAACAGATCATGGCCTGATCTGAAGACATTCAGGAAAAGGTGAGAGACAAAGTGACTGATATCAGTCTAGAAAAGGACTGATAGATGAGCCATGCTTGCCAATGTCCCAAAATGGAGAGAGCATAAACAGAACAGTGGTAAACCTTCATAGGAGTGGTCAGTCTACCAAAATCATTCCAAGAGGTCATTTTAAATGAATCCACGAGGTCACAATAACCCGGAACATTATCTGAAGCAGTGAAGCAGTGCAGGCTTCACTTGTCTATATATCTATAGTCAATGTTTATTTATTTATTTAATTTTTATTTTAAAACTAACAAAATAATTTGTTTCATCCAAAAAAAAGGAATTTCTTTGTGGTTGGACTCGGTACTGCACCAAAATATATTTTCAAGATGATGCAAAGTTATCATCCAGAATTGTAGAAAAATGTTCCTTTAATTGGGTAGTGCAGTAAAGCATCTGTCCTTATAATGTTTTCCTGCATTACTTTTACTTTTACAGTTCAAGTAGTTTTAAAAATGGTACTTTTACACTTTTACTTGAGTAAAAAGCTTAAGTTAATACTCCAACTTCTACAAAGGTGTTTTGAAACAGTGGGATTTATACTTCTAATTGAATAATAAACATTTACACTTTTGACATCTTCGGTAAAATCTCATATCTATGTGTTTGTGCTCACTAAACTATTAACTGCAGGTCAAGCTGGAGCAGCCCATCTCACCTGGACTCGGACTTCAGGGAGGTTCACCTTCAAGGCCAGCTCCTCCCGACTGTAGACATCTGGGTAGTGGGACTTCTCAAAGGCGCGTTCCAGCTCGTGCAGCTGGTAGGTGGTGAAGGTTGTGCGGTTGCGTCTGTGTTTCTTCTTGGGTTGATCATCCTTGCAAGGCTCCGGAGACTTGCCTTCATCGCTATCTACATTCTTTCTGAGCTCACTCAGCTCTTCGTCGCTCTTGTTTCCGTACAGGCCAGAATCTGCTAAGGTTAAAGGAAATATGATTGACAGATAATGGTCACTTTGTTCATTACATACTTTTAGAGGTAATCAAAGTACATGCCATGAGTTTGCCAAAGGATTAAATTGAAATAAGCTACTGTACTCTTGAGTTAAAGTTGCAATGTACACTTTCCAGCAAAGTGGACATTTGCTCAACAAATCCAACAATAAAGTACTGTTGTTGAGTGGAAAAAGTAATGGCTTGAACCTAAATAGATCTTAAAACATTCTTGGTCATTGTTGTTTCTTAAATTTATCATCACTTTGCTGTTTTGTTTCAATTCTGTCACCAATTTATCACACCATAGCGTACTAAAATAAAAAGAATATATATATATATATATATATATATATATATATATATATATAT
>NW_015150483.1:900397-944179 GCF_000732505.1 Cyprinodon variegatus
ATATATATATATATATATATATATATATATATATATCATCTTCAGTCAGTATGCATCACCTTAAGCTATAAAAAGACTGGAAGCATTAAGGGGTAATGCTTTCTTTTACAGTAAATCTATAACCATTTAATAACATAGTAATAACATAGCAAGTTACCCTATATTAGTAGGTTAAAAAGAAAAACTTTATGGAGATTCTGTAAAAGTTTAAAAAACAATCCACTGGACTTGGTTTCCAAGAATTGAAGATGTTTCGCCTCCCCTCCAGGAAGCTTTCTCAATTCAAATGTCTGAATCCGCAGTGAGTTTCAGTCTTTATGGAGAATTTTGTGCTGTACTTTAAATTCCAGGCAGACAAGGTAAAGTCAGACTTCTTAAATGTCAAACCTTTATTACCAGGTAATGCAGTCATTTCACTGACAGAAATAAGTTAATGTGTTATTATCCAGTAATATGCAGTTTATTACTTGACATAAGAGAAAACCAAACTTAGAAGATGGCAAGTCAATCTTCTTAACTAAACTCTTATTTAGCCTATATGTAACTTCAGCGTTATAATGCTTTATTTGCCTGATCATAAGTTACAATTTACTTTGTAAGCCATTGGTAGGTGGCGGCCAAAAAAAGAAACTGTTATGTGGTAACCTGATGGTAATTACCCAGCAAAAGTCTCCATAGTAATGATACATGCAGGTAATTACTTTGAAATTATAAACCTCAATTTGGGGTAATTACCAAATAAAGTTTTCTTGTTACCTAGTAATATAGTGTAACTACCCCATTATTACATGGTTATTGATGTACTGTAAAAGAAAGTGTTACCCATTAAGGTCCATGGCAGAGTAAGGGGTGGGCTGTTGGACTAACTAGCTTAACCAGTAAGTCACTTAATTAAATTAAAAAAAAAACCACATAAGGTGATCCCCAATCAGATCAATTGCCTTTGTGAGGCAGCGACCGACAAGGAGTTGATGTCTTGCCTTAGTCCCAGGGCTGCACAGCATTCGGCTCAGGTTGAATAAAATGTCAATCACAGAAAGAAAGTTAATTTTACCTTTTTGCATAAGAGCTCCATGTTTAACGTTGTATCACGAAATAATTACATTTTGGCAGCATCTGCTTCACAAGGTTGATAACTAATTCATGAAATTAGGTATCTAAAGAAACGGCATGCCGCAACAGACAGAATACTGTATTATTGCACGGCGGTCTCGCCTCTGTCAGTCTGCCCCAGGGTGGCTTTTGCTTTATTGTAGCTTGCCATCATCAGCCTGGGAATGTGAATGTAAAACTGAACGACGTGTCAAACAATTTGGTGTCCTTGGACTAGATAGAAGGTTTTATTAGTACAGGACATTTACCATTTAGCAGACAACATCAGCACCAGGCACCAAAGCCTCCATTCTGACTTTAATTAATGCATCATTTAATTCTGCTCAGGTTTAACCAAGTTTAAGGAGATGATTAATCTGTTCTTTAATGATAATGTGTTTCAGTAAAACAACTGAACTGATGCATAAGGTGTACCTTCATTAATAAACCAATAAAGCTAAAGTAAATTGTATTCTAATGTGATGATCTTTAGTGCATGTTTAGTTTGTCACATTTTTATTAACACTATGTTGTTTTTTTTACTTATTTGGTTTTCGGTAAAATAAAGGTTACTGAAGTTTGAAAGTAAGTAATCAGTTTAGTAACCAAAAGTCATTTTATAATCTGAGCTTCATTAAAAGAACAGACTGTACACAAATCCTAATGAAGTGTTATTTTTTTTGTTAAGAGGATGTATTGACGAGGATAAAAGGCAGGTCGCCGTGGTCTTTGCCCTGACAAACAGGAGCAGCAGCAGAGGCAAAGCAGGATTTGTGGGGTTAATTTATCCACCTCTCATTAAGGAGCCATGACAAAGGCTAGAAGCTGACAAAGGTAGAGGTCAGGTCTGGTTCAGTGACCAGCTCTTGGCCTGTCAGCCCATCACAGCCACTGGTCTGAAGCCTCCCCACTGTTTCTCAGCCAGGAAAAACGTCTCCACTCTGAGAGCAGAGCCGAAGTGACACCAAGCAGTATAAAAAACCTGCAGAACTCATTCAGGAGGATCTGGACCAACTTCACAAGAAACATAGACATAATGGGAGTGATGTCACTTCTGTCGATGCATGTCAGTTTGATAAAAATAAAGCAACTAATAATCTCTGTGATGAAGAGGGTTCTATCGTGCTTGTTTCTGCCACCAACCACCTGCCTGATCCCACATGTGAAAATAGCTTCAGATTAAAACGTAGCAAATTTGATTCTGAGGCTGAACGATGACAATAACACCAGAATGAACTGCTCTACAATCTAATCTGCAGAGAAGAGAAGATTAGGGAGGAATTCCACAAGGAGATGGAGATGGGATTGGTCTTGGGGACATAAACCCTTCTCTACACCATCTTGTGTTGTGATTTATCTGCTCAGTTCAGTCAAAGCAACAGAATCTACAGCAACTAACACTCTGCGACATTCTGATTAGTGATTTTAATTTGATGCCTGCAGAGATAAGGCATCAAATGGTCAGATTGTCTTCAGTGTGAAATAATACATATTTTATTTGATAAATGATTAGATTTATATATTGAGTCAACTGCATTATTTATTGTACTGTAAAAATTTCTTAAATCTGGGATACATTTGAAATGTTGGGTTTTGTTCAGATCAAGAAACACTAAGTTTCCAATTTAAAGCTTACAAATAGTTTTGTGATTTACTATGTTTCTAAAGTGCTAAATATATATATAATTTACTTTTATTTTTTAAAGCCCTGGAACATAAAATATTTTTCAGAAGATTCCATTTTTATTTGTTAGAAATGCAATTGAACTTTCTGAAGAAAAAATTCAAAAACATAATTTTTGTATTAGTCAAATTAGATGATTTATTTACATAATTTATGACATATTAGTCATTTCTGTATTATTTTTTATCAGACACAATTAGACCCTTACTTGTGTTTAATTGTGTCATTCAGGGTTTTCAAGAACAAAAATATCACAATGCCGATATTTTGATACTCCTGCATCAAATATGATACACTTGATTTTAAAGGGTTAAAATCTTAAATTTCTTCTCAAGCCAACTCTGCCAACAATATTTAATAGATCTAAAATAGTTCTGCAACAAATAAAAAAATAATTCAAAAATATATAAAAGTGATTTGGATCCAAAGCAATTCATTCACACTCCTTGTAATATGATGAAAGTGCTTCTAATCTTTGTCTTCACTCACCCTGGTACTGCTGCGTGCTGCTGTTTCTTACAGATGAAAGGTGTCCGCTGTAGGATGGGTGAGACAAGGGTTCCTGCTGCTTCATATGTTCTCCCAGCCCATCTATACCCATCTTCTGGGGCCCAGTGGGCCCAGCAGGACTTAGCAAGGGGTCCTGGTCTTTATTGAAGCCCAGGATGACATCAATGCTGTGGACGCGGCCCCCGACAGCGGTGCCCCCGCCTTTCCCCATTTCGTGAAAGTTGCTGGGCGAGAGGCAGCTGTCGTCCACCATGCTCATGGTATCCAGAGATAAATGCATCCGAATGTTTGGGTCAGTCACCTGTATAGAGTGGTGAGCAGAGAGGTGAGGGTGAGGAACTGGGGGAGGTCACTGCCCAGCCAATATGTTTAGATGTACCTCTGTATGGATTTTGTTCCATCTGGAATGGGCTTAGACTCAAAACACACATAAGATTGGGACCCAAATGAGTTGACATAATATGACCCATATCTCTAAAGCCAGTTGGGCAATGTAGGTCAAGCTTAACTTAGTCTTATATAGATTTTGGGAAACTCAGTTCAAGATGTACAACTAAGTCAGAGTCAGAGACCATATGGGTCTGACCTTATAATCAAAGTTGTCCTTCGGGTATCTATAAAGGCAGTTAACTTACAGGAATATAGGTCCAATATGCAAACATTAGCTAAGAAAACTCTACTCTACATTTCTCTTTATATATTATTTTTAGGTTGAATTTATAACTTAGAAAAAATCTTCATAGGTCAAACCTTCTATAGATCTAATGCAAAGGGTTTTACACTAGATTTGTAATGCAGATATTAAAAAATTTTATGTTATGTTACAATAAATAACAAAAAACAAATTCCTAAAATTTGATAAATCAAAATCGTTTTCTCATAAATAAATATTTATGTCGCTTGCAAAGCATTTACAGTAATTTTGCAATGTATCCAACTGCGCTGAACTGCAGAGAGAGCATCCTAAGCTTACTTTATCGGCTGGCCTTCCACATTAGTTGTTTGGAGGGAAGGACAATCAGTTTAAACTGCTCTCACTGTGCAGATTAACCAATCCTCATTTGTTATTATCTATTCAAGCCACATGAACAAATTCAATAGTTTTTTTTATCATGGTAGTGCAATAAATGAAGCATGAGATGGGTATATAAACACTCAAAAAGATATAATGACATATTTTTGCCTATGGTTTTTCATGACTAATTCAGTATACGTGTAAATGAATGAATTATTGGCATATTTACATATTCACAAATATTTTTATTTATTTAATACATATTTGAATTTTGCTATAACAGTTTTTTTAATAAATGATTTTCATTAAGAGTATTTATTTGAGACTCGAGGTGTGCTTATTGATAGAAATACAGCATTGATGATAAATATTAAAGGATATTCCATCTAATAAACACCCAGGTTTTACATTTATTTTCACAAAGCCTAATAAATATGTTTGTTTCATATCAAAGGGAATTTTTTTTTAATCTTAAGAAAAATTTTTAATGTAATGTTTATCTTTATGTTTTTTTTTACACATCTTACATAGATGAGTAAAACTTTAAATACTATAAATGGAAAAGCATAATGTCTGTCATAAAAAAAACATAGTTCAAAATTAATGCATGTAAAAGGGAACCTTATTACTTTTGTTGAAATATTTGGTAAGTATACTGAAACCAGAAGTGCTTAGCATGTTTTAAACTTTTAAATTAGTCACCTGTTAACTTTGTGGCTGTGCCTACCTGTTGGAAGGAAAAACAAGGCTGAAGCTACCAATGCCAGAGGTCCACCTGCTCCTCTCAGACTCCAACTTCACTTTTCCCAAATCAGTTTTTTTTTGCTCCTCCTGTAGTTTCTCTCAGTCCAGCCTGTTAACTGATGTGCATTCCTCTATGTAATTCAGCCAATGTGCCATAAATGGTCCAGACAGGAACTCCTCAATAAAGGGCCAACCTATAGAATCAGCGTGTTCAGTGGCTGAGTTTAGCAGCATCGACTCCAGCTCGGAGAGCAGAGTGGGAGAGTAGTGAGACCGGGAGGGAGAGGTGGACAAAGCTGAGGAGGCGTAGGAGGTGAAACCAAAGGATTAGGACAGGCTTGTTTATTGCAATCCTTCCTCTTTAAGAGTGATTGGCAGCGGTTTTCTGCTCAACTAACTTCTGTCAATGTCCTTTAGAAAATTACACTAACACCAAGGCTAGCCTAATAAAAACCTTTCATTGATATAATCTTATTGTTTCAGAAAGAAAAATAATTATTAAGCTTTCACTAAGCACACCCACTCTTAGAAGGACTGAGCAAAAGAGGAAACAATGAGAAACATAGGATAAAAGGAAACAGTTACAAAGAAATAAACTCATATTATTCAAGCTTAAAACCTTAATTAGGATCATTTATAAAATAACTTGTCAGTAAACTTGGTTTATTGCTGCTCTAAAAAAAGAATTAAACTACACAGAAACAAGTGTGTCTATTAAGCTGTAAAAATAAAAGTTAGTCATAAAGTTATTTGAGAGTTGAAAATTCTTTGTTTGCAATTATTGGCAACCCAGATAAAGAGCAGTAAAAACCAACCTATCAATCCATCTTTTATTATAACAACAAAATTTTAAATTGTTTTAAAAAGTTTTGATTTATGCACATTTTTCAGTAAAATAAAAATCTAAATCAGCAATTATTTTAACAAATTGATCAACACATTTTGTTCAACAACAATATTTGTGAGATCATTATAACCAAAACTTTTTTTATTATTATTTCTGTCATTTCTTAACATTTTGTAAAGGTTTCCTGTTTGGCTGATGTTTAAACTGTTGACATGAAAAAGAGTTAGACCATCATTATTTAACTACTCCTCAAAATGAGAAAGACATGAGAACATGCCAATGAAGTGAATCATATAAGTTCATTTTTTTAGTAAAAGCATAAATTGACGTATTGTCAGAGTAATAATGAAAGACATTAGAATAACTGTGATGAGTTATGCTTAATAAGGACAAACCCTTATCTTGCCTCCAAACATGCAAAGACAGAAAGAACTATTATCAGTTATATTTGTATTTTATTTCATTAAAATACCAGATAATTTCCAATGATAATTCATTTCATCCATCCATCCATCCATCCATCCATCCATCCATCCATCCATCCATCCATCCATCCATCCATCCATCCATCCATCCATCCATCCATCGTCTAGACTGGGTATCTTGACAGTGAGAGTTAGTTACACCCTGGACAGGTTGCCAGTCCACCACAGGGTATTACAGGGATGAAAGACAAAAAAAAACCAGGCACACATTAATACCTAAGTATGATAAAAAGTAACTAATTAACCAGTTTGGACTGTACTGGTGTACCTGGAGAAAACCTGCATATGCAGAGGGAGTAAATACATACTATGCAGAAAGAATCATAGATAGGATCCTAACAAAGGACATTACAATGCTTCATGCTGCAAGCCAACTAATCCACTGCTTCAGTATGATGCTCTGGAGCTGTTAGCATTTTTTTTTTCTGAAGGGTTAGGCAATGCAAACCATGTGGTCACCAAAAAGGAGAGTGTTTTCTTGTCTGATTAGCAACCTTCTTCTTGAGCTCTTCATTCATGAGACGTTCCACTCTAGATTGCACTGGGAAAATAACCTGTTATCCAAAAAACACTGAAGGCCCCTCAGCTGCTGCAGCTGGACCAGCATATGGCGAGGTACACAACATGTATCTGAACCATAATGCAGTGAGCCATGAATAAACCAAGAACTCGAATGTCAAAAGTTTCATATTCAAACAGTAATTTTAGAGCTCTATATCAGAGTCAGGTATGCATCTGAAATCACTTAGTAAATTTACTTTAAGAAGAGTCCACTGCAGTCAGGCAGAGTAAAATTGTAATAGTAGAGAAATGCAAAGAATACCTTTAATGTGAACAGATGATTTGCACTTGCAGAACAACTGCAACCATAAAAAACAATAACAGTATAGGCAGGGTAGTTGTGGGGTGTATATATATTTAATGAATTAAGATCATATTAGCCTAACATCATTTGAATACTGCATTTATTCTAACCTTACAGTTAAATGAATGTCTTCAGAAAGGAGCTTGATACTTATCCTCTTATAAAGTGGGATTTAGGAGTGTTGTTGACTGTGTGATGGTTTTGACCTGGGATTGACTGGTTACTTGTCAGGATGTACAACCTGCCTCTCACCTGATGACCACTAGAGACAACCGACAGCCCCATTGTAACCCTGCGAGGATTAAATGCATCGGAAACTGAGAATTGTGATGCCAGTTGATACATTTACCACAATATCCCTATAAATAAAAAATAGAGGTCTTAAAAAAACCCCAGCTACCTTGCCTATGAGGCTTTCAACTGTGAAAATGTGTTTAAGGTATGCCTGTCTTGGGAAGGAGGAGAAAAAATCCCATACATTTGCTAATTCCAACACCATTTATCAAATTTAGAAAAAATATTTATTAAAAGAAATGGGTCAGCAGAGCTTCCTCAGTGGTAACGCTGGAGGAATAAATCTCTTGCACAATCAGGTTGTTCTTGATTCGTTAAAAAGGTATCCACTTCCAGATGGCGGTAGGTTAACAGCTTATGGGCTGTATGAGAGTGATCTCTCATGATAGTGAGATATCCCTTGTTCCATCCCTGTCTGAGAGTAGCCTAATGGCAGGGGAGTCAGATAAAGCTGATCCACTAGGTATTGTTGAGTAAATTACACATTTTACCAGCTACAACCATAAACCAGTTAAATATGCTGGTGTGTGGAGTGGAATGAAACAGGGAAACCAGGAGGCTATAAGAAATCATGTCAACTCAATATAGGAAGACACTCAGCTCTGTTTAAACCAGATTCTTTTCCTGGAAGGAGACACCTGAAAACATTCACTAAAGTTTGGTTTTTGAAAGAAACATATATGACTTACAGAGGTGGACCAATAAGGGGGATATAAGCAGTAGTGGACACACCACAAATCATACATCTTCAATGGAAACTTAAAGGAAATTATAAAGGGATTATACTAAATAAGATTGTCTAAAAATGAGAAGAAGAAGAAGAAGAAGAAGAAGAAGAAAACATTCTTGAAGTCTGGGTGTTTTGATATTCCAGGCGAGGAAACATCTTGAATTGAATTAACTGATGCCACACATTATCGGACATGATCAAATTCTGCCGTACCTGTCCTCCTAAATCGAATTTTCCATCTGTTTACCCATATCTATCTCCCATGCAGTTTTCAAAAAGCCTGCAGCAAAATTTACTCTGCATATTTAAGTTTTTTGGTTTTTAATACATTAAAAGTTCACAAACCTAGTTTTGAATTAGTTTTTAATTTGGAAATATCTGAAAAAAAAGCTTAAAGTTTTTTTACCTGTGCATTTCCCACTGTCCCAACTGATCTCAATGTCCCAACCAGCTGGCAAATCATGACCAAAAGTTGAGGTTCACCATTCTGTCTCACAAATTAATGGGACACAAAATATCCTCCACACAGTCAACATTTTTCACATACTTGAGCACACTCTGTGAACATCTGTATTTTATCAAGGTGAACGTCTGCCCAATCGGATCAGCAAAAAGCAACATTTTCAAGATCAATTACACTAACCCATCACACCAAAAAATTCTGCTTCCTGGGAAATAGTCTTGAAATAAGCAATAAAATAGGCTCAAATTGTACATAATAATACACAACTTAAACTCGAGGGGAGCCTTTGCTTACAAACATGTACAAATACAAATACACACACCACACATAAATTATTGTAAAGTTGCAGGTGCATCTCACAGTTACATACAGGTACAAGGTGCATGCAGCCAAAATAGTGGTCTTTAATGTTCGCTGCTCTTAAAGCTTAAAAAGAGCCACTTTGCAGAGGAGGGGATGTATGATTAGTGTAGAGGAAATCCGTCTATGACACTATGAGGGAACCAGACCCGGCCTATTTTTTTTGTAAGCTGCAGATCATGCCACTTAAAAATAAATACATAAAGCTGAAAAAGTAAATAAAATTTTGGTATAGAATTCATAACCAGCTGGTAAAACTATAAAGCAGTGAGTAGAAGAAATGATCAGTCCCATATAAACTAGGCGTAACAGCACAAAATTTCTTTTTTTTTAGCCACATGTATGTTAACCTTTCACAATTTACATCTATACAGACAGATTAACTGGGTTAAACCTATAAAAATATTATATGGGAACCTTATAAGTGAATCTGAAGTGTGTAGGACTAAAGCACCTCTCAGAAAAAAAGCTAGCCAAGTGTCACTTCGCCTCCACATCCCCAGACCTCCAAACTATTATCCAGGACAATGAGAGAGAATTTTGAAAAAACATTATATATATGGAAATTGCATTTAATCTATAACATTTTATGAGTTACTTACTTTGAAGGTCGGCAGTGAGTGGAGAATAAAGAGTGCACAAAAACAGCCATTGGGCTGGAGAGAGGGGAGAGTTTCAAACCTCTTTAGTCCTCTCTGCAGGATGCTTTGGCAGGTCAATGCTAAATTTGCCCCCCCGGCACGGATAACACACCTAAAATCTCTTACCCACACAGTGGTGGAGCTTTGTGGTTAATTTTAGGCTGCAGATTTTGACAAAGAACAGGTCTGTTTTCATGAGGAGCTCACGCAAAGACAAAAACAGGGAGCTGCTGCAAACAAGCTCCAAAGTCAGCTCAAGTTTATTGCCATTTAACTGATAAAATTCATTATAAATGTACATTTAATACCTCCAGGTTATAATATATAGTTACTCTAAATTGTGAACTTTAGTTGCAAAAGAAAGTCAGAGTAACCAGAGGCACTGGTGCAATTTACAAGAAAGATCAAGTGCAGGGAGAGAAACTGTGACATAAACTGATGATCACATACCTGAAATTTGACTTTAAAAATCAATAAACCTCAATCGAATAATTCAAGGGAAAATCTGATGTATAAATATTTACAATTTGGTCTACTGCTCCCCTGATATGAGCCCTGAATAAACATCTTTTAACAGTTCTGTAGGGCACTGTGATGTTGTACTCTAATGATTTTACTTGAAAACATTTTTGTCCTTTCAAGGTTTCCCTGTTATCTTAATTGAGCATAAATTGGTTAAGAAGGAGCAGTGTAGTTGTCAAGCTGCTTAGTTTTATCAGATGACAAAGGTAAGTCCAGCTGATCCTATTAAGGGTAAAAGCAGCTAACGTGTAAATGCGCAGTGTCAGCTTAGTGGGGAAGGAGGGAAGTCAGGGAGGGTAAATTCATGTGACCGTAAGATGGCCGTCATTGACTCACACACCACCACCCCAACTCCCCCACCACCACCACACACATAAACACAATTGTAGCTCTTTGTTTTGACTGGCTCTTGCTGGATTTGGTTTTCTATAAACTGTTCAAGCTGTTTAACATGGTAAGATCAGGTAGATGTGCTGACTCTGACCTTTTTGTTGCCTAAAAGTCAGATTTAACCTGCTTCCTCAAACCTTTGGAATTATTAGATTTTTATCTTACCTTTTTTTTTACAGCAGAAGACAAAAACTTTTTCTATATCTGCTTCTGTTGCATCATCTTTTATAACTGTGCCAGAAATTCTGCCAGTCAGCACCTCTGAGAAGGAAGGCATGGATCTCTCTAAGAGCAGACCAAACATTGTGCCTCATGCAAGAAGCATTGTACAAATTAATTAATTCTTAGATATGAGTGAGGATAAATTTCGCATTCACCATTTTTCTCCTCTCTATTCTCTAGACTTGACATAGGATTCTCTCACAATGAGCCAGCTGTTACCAAACCTATTTTTTTCACTAAATGACCACATTGTTGTTACTTAAAAGCAATTTTCCCTTTTATCAGGCTATTTTGTCATATGTTATGCAACTCTGCAATTTTAAATTACATTGTTATTTGTCAATGATAGAACTAGCATTCAATATATATACTGTATCCAGAGGACACTGGTTTGATTTGTTGTTATTTTGTCAAAAGAAAGTGCCATGAATTTGGCACTGATGGCCCACTTGATTGATCATTTCAGTAATCTGTCTAGCTCTGCCCTGTTTCTCAGCACTGCTCATCTGATCCACTTGAATCTGCTTCTATATAAACTCCTTGGACCCAGCCATCAGTGCCAGATTATTCTTGAGCCTTTGGTGTAGAGAGTTTTCAAGCGTTACTTATAGTGTTCTGTTTGCCTGATCCTGACCTGTTTCTGTATTCTGATTTTTGAGTTTGCCTGGCCCTGTTTGATCTGTTTGCCTGACCTGTCTTTGGACTCCTGGTGGATTCTCCTGTGGAATGAACCTGGATCTGCCTCTTGACTTTGCCCTGTGGATTATTCTGCCTTCCTTCGCCTGCTTAGATCTGATCTCTTGCCAGTTCTGCAACCTTCTAGACTTCAGCTTCTGCAACTCTCTGGCAGCGCCTGCTACGTCTAGTCAGCCGACAGGCTGGAATCATCCTTGTTCCCTGGGCTCGGTCTGAACTGTAAAACCTGGTTAGTGATTCACATGTTCATAACCATCCTTTGTCAGATTATCATAGTCACTATCCTGTGTTTCTCTCCTGCAGATGTCCCTGCCTTAGACGCCATAGCCGCTGATACCACAGATCCACAGCCTTTTCATTTTAAATAAACATTTTTTAAGTTATCCACTGTCGTTCATGCCTGAATTCTGAGTTATCTGTTCTGAATCATTACAGAAATAACAGTCAGTTAGCTCTATGTGGGATAAAGCTACTATTGAAACGACAGCTGGATGGGAAAATAGACAGAAAGTTCAGAAAGGAGGTTCTGCAATGTGTTGCTGCTTGAATCTTTTCTAACAGTAAAACATGCATGCAGTTCACCTCATAGCAGAGGTGGGAGATGTGGAGCCATCAAGTCATCTCTTTGTCATGTTTTTGTTCTGCCCAGCAACTGAACCAGGTGAATCCAATCTGCACAGTTAATTAAATTGTGCAGATTGGACTTACCTGGTTCAGTGGCTGGGTAGAATAAATACATGACATATGCTGTGTCCGAACGTCTGCCTTAATCACTATATAGGGCACTATATAGTGGTTGCGCCATTTTAAATGAATGTCTGATTGTCAAGTGGATGACCGCAATGTACTTTGAAAGGTAGGGATCATCCATGGCCATTAGTTTAGCAGGTATATCCCAGAATTCTTTGCAAGAGCTCTCCTCACAAAGCTTTTGGGGGTTTCTTGTGACAGCAGCCTACTGTCTGGTAACGACAGTGGTGACAAATAACAAAGATGGAGCATGCACTGTACAGGGAGGCGGAGCCACATGACCATCTGGGAGCAAAAAGTAGTGATCATCTATCTGAATGATCAGTTAACTGAGTTCACTATAAAGTCTACTATATATATATATATATATATATATATATATATATATATATATATATATATATATATATATAGTCCTACATAGTGATTGAGTGATCTAGGAGTTAGGACAGATGTTCAAACACAGCCATAGAGCTGACTTGTTGGCTCCTCATCTCCCTCTTCTGCTTCATATTTTCCCTTTGGCTTTGTTAAATGTGGAATGTTTGGGATTGTCCAAATTTGTCAAATTAGAGTTTCTTTGTAAAATTACTATGTTTATGTGTGAGAGAGAACAGTATTAAAATGTCAATGTCAGTATTAAATGTCAATTTAATTGATGTCTGTTTGAAGCTGGCTTTAAACAGACATCACACATCATGATAGACCCTGGAGAGACTCATGCTGGAGCAGCTTCCAGCCCATGGTCAGACCACTTCTGGACCCCCTCCAGTTCACCTACCAGCCCTGACTAGGAGTTGAGGATGCCATCAACTACCTGGTCAACTGGGTCGACACCCACCTGGACAAGCCAGCAAGCATTGTGAGAGTCATGTTCTTTGACCTCTCCAGTGCATTCAACACCATCAGGCCGGCTCTACTGGTTGAGAAACTAAAAGCAATGCAGGTGGATGCCCCCATTGTGTTCTGGATTGTGGATTACCTGACTGGCAGACACCAGTATGTGCGCCTGCAGCACAGCAAGTCAGAAAAGGTGATCAGCAGCACCGGGACCCCACAGGGGACTGTCTTCTCGCCCTTCCTCTTCACCCTTTACACCCCGGACTTCAGCTACTGCATAGAGACCTACCACCTTCAGAATTTTTCTGTTAGCTCTGCAGTAGGACGTTGGACGTATCAAGAATGGTAAGGAGATGAAGTACAGGGGGTGTGGTGGACAACTGGTGTGAGCAGAACCATCTGCAGCTCAATGTGGCAAAGACCAAGGAACTGGTAGTTGATCTGAGAACGATTAAGACCACATTTCATTGTATTGAAGGTGTTCACTCGTGCACAGGTGGAATGCATCACATTTATGAGTATCATTTATTGAAGGTAACACGTTTGTTGAATCTGATGTGAAACATTTGTAGGAGCAAACTCTGGGAGGAAAAAATAAGAGAAATATACAACTTGAATATTAAAATGCTGTTCCATCAGGCCCAATGTTATGAATATTTTACCTTGTTATACACCTTTCTTATCAAACTGCTTCAGTCTATGCCTCTTCCCTATAGATGCTCCTGCCTTGAATGAACCTAGCTGTATAGTTAAAAAATGTTAATTATGATTCAAAAAAGGCCATAAAGATATTTTCCTACTGTTGACAATTCAATTGTCTACAGATGGTCTTGATGCATAATTATCTCTTAAATGGCTTTAGGTTTGGCTTTTTAACTACATCGCAGCATTAAGAATCTGACTGAATCTGTGCCAACCTCAACACCTTATCAATAACACCCACTTTTGACTATCTGTACTAACAAAGAGAGTCCAAAGGCTGAGGTAATATTTTAAGATTTTGGGCCATTTATAATAAATAGTTTGTGACTTATTTTCAAAGCATAAAACAAAAACGACAGCAGCAACCCTTCAGGAATGGATTTCACTACCAGATATTAGAGCTGCTGGAGGTGTACAGTGCTCTTTGGTGATTGTATATCAGTAAAGCCTAAAGCTTAATGATCAGTTTGATCCCTATTATCTGTGCTCATTAAAATTGTATTTCATAGATTCTGTGAAGCTGGATGTTTAATGTAGTTCCTTGGATGAAGTTTTTTTTATGTTTCCTCCTCTTCTTTAAAGAAACCTTAAGTGCCTTTAATGGTGCCAAACAAAAATCAGCCCACAGCCTTCCACACCATACTCAGAGAAAATGAAGAAAGGAAAAATCATCCCTTGTTCTCTGTTTAATTTTTTTCTGTCATTTCAGAACTAGTCAGTTATATGTATGTAACAACCTAGATTTCAATGATGCTAGGAACAAAGCATTTTCAGTGCAGTGGCATTTATTTCAAGTTAAGACAATCAGAACCTGTCAGATGGAACCAAAAAACACACAGCAGCTCTTAAGCTAATTTTGATAATTTAATTACCTTTACCTACCAGCAGGTAACCCTTCACACTAAACATGTGTAGTCTCATTTGCTAAGATGCTGATGTAATGACTGTCACGCAAAAAGGAACCAGCTGTCAAAGGTTGCTGTTCGGTATCAGAGTGCAGATTGGTGCCAGGATGAAGCAAGGGGAGTTTTAATGATTTAATAAAATAATAATAATAATGAAAATCTAAAAGGTAACAAAGAAACGGACAGAAAAATGAAACTGAACAGAGTAACTAATTTCAACTGAGTACAAACTGAAGGCCTACGTAGGGAGCAAAACGGGTGCAAACAAGAGGTGAAAATGCAAAGGCACGGCTAAATGGGATCTACTAATTGATTAATCCAGTTCTAGAAGTTATTTAAACAGGTTTAAAAAGGAAAAAGGAGACAAACAGAAACCATTCAAAACATAAAAAGAGAACACCTGAGAGATTTAAAGCACAAATATAGCAAACACAAAATTACAAAAGTAATAACATTTGAGCAGAAGAAAAGGAAGCGACTGAAAAAATGGGAACCAAATCAAAACCATAATCTAACATGCAGATTCTGACAGACCCAAACCCAAAAGTTGATCCCAGAAAACCAAATCAAGAGTACAAGAAAACCGAAATGTCCAAAACAAAAAAGTGAAACTTGGGAGTTTGAGGGGGCCTTGCAAGGAGGTCCAGAATCGGAAAGCAAAAACCAACTCCCGCAGGGTGGTGGGAGCCTCCAGTGGGCTAGATTTACAACAAAACAACATTACAGTTCATGTAGGTGACCCAGAGGAAGATACGACCAGACAGAGGGTTTAAGAGGTGCAGCAAGAGTTCAGACGTTCAACCAGGGGGTCGACCCAGGCAGTGGAGCCCAGCTCTTAAGGTAATTTTGATAATTCAATTACCCCTAACTGCTAGCAGGTAAACCTTCACACTAAACTGTAGGAGCATGTTTAGTCTAATTTGCTGAGATACTGATGTAATGACTGTCACGCAGAAGAGGACCAGCTGTTAAAGGTTGGTGTTCATGACCAAAGTGCAGATTGATACCAGGATGAAACAAGGTGAGTTTCAATCATTTAATAAAATAAAATAAAAATAAAAACTTACAGGGAAACAAGGACACTTGCATAGATATATAACATGGAACAGAGTAATAAATATTCCAAACCATTGACTTTGTTGTCAGCCTTCAGGTTGGGGTAACAATCCATTTGGAAGACCTATTAGTACCGAAGCTTGAACTTCCGGGCTAATGCTATCATCATGCCATCTATTTTATAAAAAGCAACAGTTCATCCTGCAAATAAACCACATGATGCTGCTACAGTACTCATGCATTTTGGAGTAAGGAGGGTATTCTCAGGGTTGCAAACTCCCTTCCTCAAATATTTCACAACTTTATCACTGTTGATAACTAACCTCTGCCAGAATCTTTCCAGGCAGTTTGGTTGTTTTTTCCGAGATTTATGGACACAGTCTATACAATACAGTCTGTCTATTGAACAGACAGTCCCATGATGTTGGGTTTCATAAAAGGGGAACATGGCAACTTCACTTATTTAGAAAATGTACTCAAGGTTTGCTTTTCTTTTCACATGAAATGTTACACATTAATTAACCAATAATGATTAAATCAGGAGGTTACAATCACTGCACTTCAATGCACTATATATATATATATATATATATATATATATATATACAGAATACTGACTCTATAGCTATATACAATTTAAAACATACCATATACTATATACATTATATAGTATAAAGCTATATACTATATACACAGTAGGCTGTGCATTACTGTAATGCAGAATGTCTGGAGATGCTACGTTGGTGAAGCTTGTAGGTCCTGAATGGGGGAGGGAGAGAGTCAGTGTCAGTGTCACAGGGGTCTCTGGGCCTTGCTGATAATGCTGGTAGCGGATGGGAAGAAACTGCTCTTGTGGTGTGAGGTTTTGGTCCTGATGGACATCAGCCTCCTGCCAGAGGGAAGTGACTGAAATAGTTCTTGGCTGGGGTGCAAGGGATCAGCCACAATCTTCCCTGAATGCCTCAGAGTCCTGGAGGCGTACAGATCCTGGAGAGATGCAAGATTGCAGCCAATCACCTTCTCTGCAGACTGGATGACACGCTGCAGCCTGCCCTTGTCTGCCAAAGCTATTTCATAATCATCTGGGCTTCCGCAAACTGTTTAAAGCCAAAATAATGTAAGCCTATGTAAACTACTGTTTGTTTGTTTTTTAACAAAGTATAAAAAAAATTCTAAAATATTCTCTACCTTAATGTTCTGGCATTTACCAAATAGAGGAAGTAATTGATATTACAGGAGCTAAAGAGAGTCTTATCTAACATCAGACAGGAGAGAAAATTATGTTTATTTTTAGTGAGTGAAAATAGATGTCCTATTAATCTGTATAATAGGACATCCTGAATAGATATTAACTTGACCTTATTTTTGTTACATGAAGATAAAGTTGGTTGTTTTATAACTATTGAACCCTGGAAAAGATGAACCGTTAAAATGAGTAGTGTATGCAAACTTCCCACCTCTGCACTAGAAAAAAATCTAAATCTAGATAAGTAATTTTTCATAAAATAAGTGCATTTGTTCTTGGATTGAGGAGGTAAAAGAGACATTTTGCCGATGAAACAAAACAATTTACATTTAAAATAAGAAAACACATTTGCATTGTTTTATTTCAAGTGCATGTTATCTAATTATCTTATTTTAGGAGTAAAGACATTCCATTGGCAAACTATCTCATTTGCCTACTCAAATTAAAGGTAAAGACAATTAATTTAAGGAATTTTAACTTATTTCTAGATTGTTTTTTCAGTGTGTTGTATCTGTGCTGAACTTTTTAAGCTTGCATAGTGAAAATATTTTTAATGACTCCCAAATAACAGAGTCAACATCTTTCTTTTCTGTTTTTTTTTCTCTTTATCTACAAATATGAACAAAACAAAAACAGAAATGGAAATAGCTTTTAAGATACTCCCAGTGGGGCTTGAGGTTTGCTAGCCCATTAAGAAATGGATGGGTATTATAACCAATCATTTCTAATCCATGTAACACTCAAGCACACAAAAAACATCTGGTTATGCTTTTAATGGGCTAAATCCTTCTGTACAGAAACACAGCCATCCAAAGAGGAGTTGATACCTAGAAGATACTTCCTTCTAGGAAGAGCATCTTGGTTCTGGTGCTTAAATTGGCTCAGCCAACTGGTTTCTGACCCTATCTCAACCCACCAAAATCTACTTAAACCATACCAAGATAAACCCTTTAGGTTAGGCCAAACCATTCATTTACACACTGCTGCACACGCTGCCAGGTGCAAGTCAGAGAAGCAGTTCAAATTGGCCTCCAGCAAGCTTAGCTATACACAGAGTAATGTGAGGTAATGTGCAGGGAAACAGAGCGTCTACATTTGTTATTTTAACTCTGCAGCATTACTAGCAATTTAAGATTAGATTTGAAATAATATAAAACTGCATTTTGTTTAAACAAATTAAGAGCCTTGGACATCAGCTAAGAATGTAAACAATCTTCATGACTTGCAGACAAATATGGAAACCCCCAAGTGGCCACTTGTTGGCCAGGGTTTTTCATAGTTTCTGTAGGATCAGGTGAAAGCAGCAGGTGACTGGTGGGTCCTTGTCGATTCAAGCCTGCTGTCACTTCAGCAGATTAGATGCTTTCTAAGTCTTAGTAGAAAGCAGACTTAGAGCCTCCAAGAAAAGCATCTCAGCTCACACCTCGACATATGGGTGAAGGCTTTGTGCCCCGTTATCCACCTTTAACAGGACCCAGCCTGAAAATGTCTGGGAATGCTTACACTCCTCCTCAGCACAAGAGCCTTGCTCTATTGTTTTATTATTATTATTATTTGTTTGATTTCTTGTAAATCCCTGACCTGAAAATTGCTGCTTATCCCATTAGAGGCTTTAGAAAAAACACAGAGCAGATTGAACAAATCGTGGAGGACCCTCACTCTCAACATATGATAACAAGAGACAGCGGATCAAGCGGCAATTTGTGCTCCGTCCTTTGGGATACTGATAAACACTAGGCTTACGCAGACTTATGTCAAATGACATCTTTAATTTGGTCTTGTGACATGACAACAATCCCACAAAAGAGGCTTAATTCTGCTGTGAGATTTGAAGTGGAAATATGTTGGTATTACTCGGAAAATTAACATTTTGTTCTATATATTTTTTTTTGTGTGAAAAAAAAAAAGTAAGGTACATTCAAAAGACTCTGGAACATTTATGTGGGTTGCAATGTTGGAATGAGTGCATCATTGAAATATTTCCCTCAAGAGAAGTGAAACATGAAAATACTGAGTACCAACAAAAGCCCAGGGTATCCCCATAGGATAGAGGATAACAGATATTACTTGAAAAAATTCAATATTAAAATAAAACAAGAATAGATGTTTCTTACCCTTTGTTTTAGTTTCATGAAAGGCATTACATTTGAATGAATCAAATCAAAGTGCCCCTTCTGGACAAAAATCCTCACTTTAGCTTATCAGAATGTACACTTAAATCTAAAGGAAAACAAGCATTGCTAATCTTAAAGAAAAGAAAGATTTGATAAAAGTTCCACGATTGTCCTGGAATCTTCAGCAATCCCTCACGCCAAGCATGCATGTAGCGACAGTCGAGAGGAAACTCCCTTTTAACAGGAAGAAACCTCCAGCAGAACCAGGCTCATTGTGAGTTGCCATTTGCCTGGGCCGACTGCGGGTTCAATGAGACAGAAACAGACAAACAGAAAGAAGCAGAGATACAAAAGGTAACTGTTAACTAGCTCCACAGGTGGCCCTGTCCAGGAAAGACAAGACGAGCTCCAAGCCAGCTCCCAAGTCAGAGGATGAAAGAGAGCACATGCAGTTACTCACAGTAAGAGAAAAAGAAAACTACACTGGAAAATAGGCCAACTCCAACATCTATAAACAGAGATGTTGATGGGAGAAGCACAGCTGATATTTTATTCCAGGATGGTGTCGAAGCCGAACAGGAACAGACCAGAGAAATCTACAATGATGAGAAAAAATAGCAAGACCATAAAGTTATGCATTGCCCTAATAAATACTGCAGAATGGGATAACAGATCAAATTAGGCTAATGAAAAGAGATCCCTATGTCCTCCAGCAGCAGAAACATATAGCAGCATAGATTAAAAAAAAATGGCTCCATCTATTTTGAATGAGATATAAGAAAGGTAGAGCAAAGAAAAAGAGAGATATCATTAATGCAATACATCTGCTTTGCTCTTTCAAATAGTTCTTCTTAAATTACAGTATTTCATCAATTTCATATTTGTTTTCACCTTAAAATGAAGTTTACAGTAAAACATAATTGTATTTGCTGTTGTTTCTTTTCTCAGTAAAGTGTTAAAGTGTCTGATTTTACATAAACATTATCAAGAGACTTATTTAGTTACCTTTATTGTATTTTTATGTCTGCTGTCAGGGTAAGCCGGCTTGGACAGTGACTCCTGGGAATGGTAATGGTTGTCCTGACTGTTCTCCATTTGAAGGCTATTTTCTTTGGAATGGCTAATATAAAATTGTTTTTGTGAACCTTTTAAATCCTTTACCAGGCTGAACAACTGCTACAATATCCTTACTGAAGGCCTTGGATGGTTTTTTAACCACAGGAATTCATTTTTTTTATTTACCAGATGCTGGTGAAGATTCTCAGTCATCAAGATCATAGTCATTCCAAAATGTTAAAATAAACAAACAAAACAAAAAACACTGGCCTTCAGTGGTTTGTTTTGTTACACTTAACATCCAGGAAGCTTTTTCAGTAGTTTTTTTTTATTTTATTTTTTTTTACATTTTTGGAATCTTAACAGATGATTAAGATTGTTGCTTTATGAAAGAGAGTCTAACAAGGTGAAGAACAGAAATAAGAGGAACTTAAGACCAGTCAAGGTCGTTGTATCAGTTTGAATGAATGTATTTCCTTTTATTAAACACAAAATTTTAGCATTTAGCTTATAAAATAGTGATGACCAAAAAGGAAGAAAAAAGCTTTCACAACTGGATAAGAAATCAAAAGACAAATCGTTAAGAAAGACAGGTGAGAAAAACCACTGCATAAGTTACTTTATGGCTTTTTGGCTATTATAGCAACATACACAGAGAAGACATCTATTCCATAATAACATAAATACGCATACCACATATAAATATCACCGTTTACACACTGAAATTCGTGTCATAGTATAATCATGATAATCATTGGATCGATTTGTTACATAAAACATTGCCATATATATGAAATATATACTTGTTGCAAGCTACTTTCCACCTGATCTGCCTTTGGTATTGATATTAGACCATCTTTCATTTATAGTTTATATAAATTAATTGGGACATAAATTTATCTGATGCAAACTTGCATTTTTTCGCAGAGGAGACATTTATTACACTGGCACTTCTCCCATCTAGGTTTGATGCAATTAAATGCACTTTATTACATATGAAATGTATTCTTAATACTACTAAAACTGAATGTATGTATTTTTCCAAATCCAAAGGGCTTAAAAATATCCCCTCCGTGTTCTCTTCGGGTGGAAATAAAATTAGCTGGCTCACACACAAAAATATCTGGGCTTTTTGACCAATGATTCCCTCGGTTTTAAACCTTGCTTGAAAAAAGGGTAAGATTACAGTTAGGTGGTTTGGCTGCTTGAAGGAATTTTATTTACAAGGCATTACCTGGACTGCTTCCGGTCTATCTGTACTACAATTGGACTAAAATTACGATTTCTTTAAGTTCTTTCTGTCCCCTTTGCTCAGACTGAACTGGGCAGGAAGCTTTTTGTTCACTCTGCTCCCTCTTGCATAAACCTGAAATTAACAAAAACTTACAGCATATCATTGTCTCCTTTCACATCCAAACTAAAAGTTCTCAAGACTGATTGGAAAACCTGCTTTTCATAGTTTGTTGTTTATTTAATGTTGTTACCTACCTTTAAAATAAATCCAGCATGACTGGACAGCACACCAAAGAAACTACTCTGAAAAAACAACTCTAACTGCAATATTGAGGTGGAATAATCCATCCAGATCTAAGAAAATGCAAAGTATGATTAATAGACATCTCCCTATTATTTTTATTCCTGATAGTCCAGTCTTTCTAATAATTGTCTCTCATCATGCCTGTCTTCTCGCCACAGAGGCCATGTCTTCATAAAGCTCTGCCAGTTTGCTCTTGTCTTGCCATATAAAATATGCTAAATATAGAGCTACAAATACGAACAGTAATCAGTTTCATGCTTGATAAATCTCATTGCTGATGCTAAATGATTAGATCTGCATATCCTCATATGCAGTATTTAGCTTTTTTCCGACAAAAATAATAGATTCTGTACATTCATGAAGGCAAACCTTAACCTGCTATTCTCCTTCTGCACCCAGTTAGTAGATTTGCTTTGTGCGTGTTAAGAAGTTTGGATGTGTTTCTATATCAGCAAACTTTTAGTAGATCATGCCTTCACTGTATAATTCACACACACACCCTTTTACATGTATGATATTTATCTGACCCTCTCACAGTTATGTCGTGCAAACACTTTCAGCCTAACTGACAGTAAATTTAACCCCTTTATCAGCCTAATCAGCCATAGAACATAGGAAACGTTTGGCTTCTACTGAAAATAAAACAGTAGAGACTGTTAAAGCACAGATATAAAGATATAAAATTAAATAAAGATTGAAGAGTGTTCTTTTCTAAATATAATAAAGTGTATGGACCATTTATTTCTCTGTCATCTACTATTATCTTTTTGTGTTGCTTCATTTTCATTTGTGCTAATTTCGTTTATTACACTTTGGTCAATAGCTGCTGTTTTAACACCTGCTTAAAAAAAAAAAAATCTGTTCTTGGGGAATCTGCTCTGAAGTTTCTGAGATGACTAAATTTGGACCAAAGAGTGTCACCGCACCTCCCAAATAGCTGATACAAATAAAAATGTCACGACACAATAAAGAGATGTGGAACATGATCATATATTAGTCTTATACATGTAGGTTTGCTTATCTTCATCATTTGTCTGAGTATTTTTATCGATCCATAAATAAAACCCGTTTGAGAGTCTTTATCTCAGAGAGGAATGAAGTCTTAAACATGTTTTTTCAACTGCAGCATGTGCTCAGAATGGCTGGCGCTTCTCTGATCCAGGTTAAACTGCAGAACTCAGCTTCTTGACCCCATCTTTACTGCTTCTTGAGACCTCGACACAGAGTTAGGGCTCATTCTACTGAGTTCTTGTTCAAGTTTTTCCCTCAATTTGGAAAAACCAGGTCTTTTCCGCGGCTCCTGCTCCCAACAGAGCTTCATTATAGAGTAAACATTAGGAGGACAGTCCTCTGGAGCCTCCATGCGATATCCTCCCTCCACTTTCTCCTTCACCTCTTTCAGAGTCTAAAACACATAAAATAAAGATTAGTGATGAGCAAAACTTCATGTAAAGGTCCTGATCTTCACAGGTTCTAAATAAAATGCTCTAAACTGCTTAGGGAAATAATTAAAAAAAATAAAAAAGTCCTTTGAGTAATGAGTGGGTGAGTTGATTACATGTGCAACAGAAACATGTGCAAACTTGTTCAGTTCTGCCTTTATTTAAAAGTATGATATAGTTCCTCCCTAGTGTGGGAGTAACAAAAAGAAAAATGAAGTTTAAAGCAATGGCGTCTAAGGTAATAGCAAATATAGTCACAATAAAAAATATGATGATAAATGATGAATATCATTTACAGTGCACTTATTGTATAAGTATCTCAAAGTGCTTCAAAAAAAAAAAAAAAAAAGATGATAAAGGTAAAATTTGAATTATGAATATCACTCACAAAAGCTGGAAAAACTGCAATTGCGTAAATATCGGTAAGCAGAGACAGCAGTTGCTTACGGGCCCACAACCTCTTGGGGGCCCCGTCACTGACACCTCATGGGCCCCCTACGCAATTGTAGACAAGGACATTTCTTTGCATGTGTAATGGTATGGAAAATTCCTCCTAAACCCACCTGATACTGAACTGACTGACCGGAACTTATTTATACCGCAACACATGTCAGATTTCAACATGATGGTGAGCTGTTTAAACACAACACCAATTGCAAAGCAGACAGTGATACTTTTAACTACTATGTTAATACCTGTATATAGTTTATTAGAAGGTTGGTGAAAAATACACTCATTTATTTTTTCAAACTGCAATAAAGATCTTAAAAGAACGCTGTATTTGAGTATTTTTTTTTTTTACACTATGACTGGAATTATGGGTTATGATGAACTGACTGAACATATTACAGACGTAACGTGTGTGCAGCGTGCAAGACGTCACATCACGTTAGACTAAAAGCAGAGCGTAGATTAAACCATAACCGTTTTCGTACAATATGTAGCGACGATAGATACCAAAAAGAAGCACTTAAGCGGATTCCAGAAAAGATAAAGGAAGAGCTGCTAGAAGAACGGAAACATTTTCAGAAAATAAACACTTTCTTTCAAAGAAACGAAGAGGGAGAGGTGGACGTTGCTGCTACCAGTCCAGTGAGTAAAGGTTGCGACCAAGAGAACAATGAATAACCTGTGTGAATAACCTGCAGCTAGTGACAATGTTTTTGAATGACTTGTACTGTGCATAGCAATGACTGCATGTCTCAAAGAGATGTTGCTTACGATAATTTTGCCTTTTGTTGTGTTGTTACGGCACTGAAGAACTGACTTTTTACCACCCCTTTCCGACCCCCTTTCTAATGCTATGTTCACACTGAACTCGATTTGAGCGGCAAAAAAGCGTATCATTGATGCTTGTCCACATTAAAGTCAGAGGAGGGTCAAGTATAGGTCAAGTAAATTGTGTACAGATGCTTCTAATGCTTGTACTATTGTGTTCAATGGCAGGGTGGCTTTGCTAGGCTATGTTTGCTGTGATAAGTGGGTAAAAATTAGTCTTGATATATTTTAAACAAGAAAATAAACTTCAAACCCTTATCTGTCCAGTCAGTTCATCAAGATTAGGGTCCTGCCTTAAAATATTATTTCACTGTCAGAGCAGAGCAGGCCCAACATACCGGCCACAAGCCATCACTGGGAATCCCCAGCAGTAGCTCGCTTAGTGTTGTTCATGTGGCCGTAGCATAACAGGCAGTCGAGGAAGGAGCCTCGATTAGATTAGACAGCAACATTAAGCTAAGCACAACCTTTTAAAGGCTCTGTGATGGCCGTTTAAAAACACCATGCCACAATTCTTTAGTTAATTCACTGTTTCTCATTTTGTTTTAAATGCATAACAACACTTGTTGTCTGGGCTTGCAGCAAGAAGGTTCTAAGTTTGATTCCTGGCCAGGCTTATTTCTGGATAGAGTTTGCTCATTCTCTCTCCATGAGCATGGGGTGTGTGTGCGTGGGTGTGTGTGTCTGAATGGTTGTTTGTCCTGTTTGTCTCTGTTGCCCTGCAATAGACTGGCGATCAGTCAAGGGTGTACCCTGCCTCTCGCCCATTGACAGCTGGAGATAGGCATCAGCACCCCTCGTGACCCCACAGAGATAAGAGTGATGGAAAATGGATGGATGGATGACTATTCTCTGATTGTTGCTTCATTATTGCGTAGATTTTGAAACCGATTTTCAAACCAGCTAAATATGGATGCAAAACAGCAACTTCAATCATTTCAGGTTTGTTAAATCATGTGTATAATCATATCTTCCACCCATCAGTTTGCTGGGTTTGGTTATAAATATATAATCTGCATAAACATGAATGCTTTGGTTGTTCTGCTCCTCTTACACACACAAATAGATTTGCATCTTGTAGGAACATCAGCTTTGTATGTGTTTTATACACCCCAACCTTTTGAAAATAATTTTTGATTCATTATAAATTTTGTTCAATATATTAATATAATGACTGGTTAAATGTATTAATATCAAAAAGTTATGAAAGTATTTTCATTGATTTAAAAAAAAAACTAAGTAGTATCTGCTAATGACTAGTTTCTTGATCAGGTGGTTATAATTCAGGATGATGTTATCAAGAAAATGAGTATCTCTTGGCCAGTTAATGCATCCTACAGCAGTCTGCAACACTTTAGATGAATAAACATTCAGAGACGTCACTAAGAAGAAGTGATACATACCATCTTAGGGTACGGCTGCCGACCATACGCAAAGATCTCCCACAAAAGGACACCATAACTCCACACATCTGACTTTGTGGAGAACTTCTATGAAAGGTAACAGATGCAAAATAGAGAGATACGGCTTTAAAAGGGAATTTAATTCAAATTCAAATCAATAGAACTGAAGAAAAACAGACAAAGAACAGACATATGAGAGGCTATTCAAAGTGTGGGATGGTATCTTTATCATCACAGACGCCTCTTACTGCTAGAGTTCCCCTTTAGTCTTTTTTTGTTTTAAAACTGAAACGTGAAAACATGGTCTGCAGATGTTGATTATCATCAGGAAATTGATAAGATAACACACAGAGCTACTAGTTCAACTGAGTGTCTTCTCTTTACACACAGACTGAGGAAAAGAAGGAACTTACTTGATGTTATTTGTCAGAACATCTATCAATAAATCATTTGTTCAGTTTAATTGCACATTGCCAAACTTGGTGCATAACAGAAGTTGAGCAGTAAAAAAAGAGGGGGTCATTCCTTCTTAAAGTAAGAGTTTGCTAGATACCTCTTTCCTGAGAGCTTCAGGAGCGGTCCATTTGACCGGCAGCTTGGCTTTGTCCAGCTCTTTGGAGTCCACCTTTGCCAGGCCAAAGTCACTGACCTTTGCCACGCTCTCATCAGAGATCAGGACGTTTCGTGCTGCCAGATCTCTGTGAACCATCTTTTTTGACTCCAGGTACTCCATGCCCTCACACACATCACTGGCCAAAGCAGATAAATGAAAAATACAACATGGGGACATCAGAATTTGAACATAGTTACTGAAAAGAAAATGAAAACTACTCTAAACAGCACTGATTCATAGTTTGATCAGACTCACAGAGCAAAGCGCAGCAGGTGAGCAGAGTTTACAACAGATCGCCCTCTTGTCCTGAGAAAATTCACAAGGTTTCCCTGCAACATACAACAACATCAGAAACTCAGTGTTTACAAATCAAACAAAAGTAGACAAAATATAACTAGTAGGGCTGCAACTAACGATCATTTTGCAAATCGATTAATCTGTCAATTATGTTTTCGATTAATATCGGACAGCAGATGATTCCTTAAAGAAGACGTTTTAGGAAATAAAACCAGTGAAACTAAAACTTTTTCATTTCAGGAGTTCTGGATAGAGCATATGGACAGATGAAAACGTTTTTTTATCATAAGTGCAAAATGTTTATATATTTTTCTTAAATTTATGATATAATTGCTGCTTTAAGTGTTGTGCTCTGAGCTAGATTATTGTTTTAGAGTCTCTATACGGTTGAAATTTAATCAATTAACAAATTAGTTGACAATTATTTCAATAAATCGATTGATCACAATTGGTCTGATCATTGTTTAAGTCCTAATAACTAGAAAATTAAAGGTAAAGTAACCCAGAAGGAAAGAGTGAAATTGGGCCTATACTTTAGCGCCCTCTTGTGGCAGTAAAAAAATCCAAATATATCTTCAGTATTTTCTTTATAAAAATAAGTATTTTCTTTAGAAATAAATAAATAAATATAGAAATAAATATTTTCTTTATGATGAAATAAATGCAATCATAATAAAACAAAAAACTATTCCAGCCAATGTAATATACCCCCCAAAATCAAAATAAATAACTTATCAAACAACAATTGAGCTGTTTGTATGAATGTAGAGGTTTAGTGATAAATAAAAGCCAAACATAAATGAATATAGACTCTTTCTTACTTTTTTAGAAGAGTTTCTATTTATATCAAAGCTAAGATAAATAAGCAGAAGTTGCGGCTTCCATCTGTGATCAGCTCGTAACTGTGGTGGCGCATTCATTATAAGAGTCAATTTAATTTATCTAAAGTTGCCACCAGATTTATCATTTCTACATTTAGGTCATATAGGCCGGCACATTTCAGGCCGGAGTTCTTCATAGGCCTTTTACTATTAGATTAAAATAAGTCTTTTGATTTACCTCTCACCCATTCACCTATCAACCCCAAATGCCCTGATGCCGTAAAGATGATACATGGACTTTTTTCCTGAGATAAAGTGATAATATTTGGAGTAGTAACTTCAATCGTCATTGAAAGCAAAAGATCAGGGTTCTAACATCCAAGACTTGGAGCTCATCAGCTAAAATAAATAATCAAAATATCAGTGGAGATATATAAAAAGTTGATTAGCAATTATAAGCATAGTTAAACTGCTATGATAGCAATAAATATTTCCAATATTTATTAAGAAGCATTTAATTAAAGGATTTTTGGATTTAGGTATACCTTGGTCATAAGCTCAGTGACAATGTGGAGCCCCTTGTGAAGGATGACCCCAAGCAACCGCACAAGGTTTTTATGCTGCAACTTCCTGGAACAAGAGAACCGACAAAGTAAGAAGTGAAAGCAAGTGAACTAAAGCACAGTTGCATTCAGAAGTTTGCACATATCTATTATTGGCATTCAGTTTATATCAATCTTTGATTTTTTTTTTTTTTTGTATGCCTTTAAGCTATTGTAATGAACATTTGCATAATTGTTAGTGTGATACAAAAAATAACTTCAATGATTTTATAAAAACAGGAATTATGTGCAAACGTTTGAAACAAAATTATATTTTTTTCACAGGTTTAAAATTATGTTTTAATTGCCTTAGAAACTTTCAGCTGCTACACCAAACCGTTTCAGAGCTCAATCAAATTGCCTACCTAGACCAGGGGTCAATAACCTTGTTGAAACTAAGAGCTACTTCATGGCTGCCAGGCCTATACGGCGGATGATAAATCTGCTATGACCAACCATGGTGGCGCTCACACTGAGCCTGGTTGATCTGGAGGTTTATCTCCCACTAAAAGAAATTGCATTCCTCTCCACTGTCACTGCATGCATGCTCAATATGACTGTTTGCTGCAATGAAAAAATGCCAACGACTACCCGTGTCACTTCAGGCCGATCCAGGAGGAACAAATCCTGCAAAGACAATGATTCAATGCAGTGTGCTGGTTTCCTTAGATAAAAAACTTTTAATCAATCCCTCTGTATGATTTGATTGAATTGTCTCTGTAAAGTACCTTACAAAGACGTGTTGTAAACTGATCCTATATAAATAAACTGATGATTTTTTATTTTAAAACTATCAGTACCGATCTTTAAACAAGAGGGGTCAGAGTTAATTTAAACTTTATGTTTAGTTGAAATAATAAACTGCTTTGCTTTTACTTTTTAATCTCGAAATATTTATGAATTCAAATATTATTCTAAATGCTTTTAATGCAGTTTACAGGTGGGGTTTGCTATTTTTAGAACAGTTTTGCAGATGGCTCATTTGGCCAAGAGCAGTTTGATAACCACCCTAGATCAAGAGTAAATAGGTTAGTTGGTATCACCATATCAAACCCAAAAACCACCGACAGTTAAAACAGTCTTACCCTGAGATTGTGGGGCAGGACTGTTTAATACATTTGTTTACTTCAACTCAATCAACAGCTGGAAAGAAGTAATACCAGGATAAACAGATTGATGTTAAACATTTGGAGGGATTTTCTTAAAGCTCTTAAACCATCAGACCATATAATATGAATAAAGTCTACCTCATCAGGTAGGAACAGCGCTCATTCATGCAGCCAGAAATTTGACAGTAGCACATTATTGAAAAGCAACTTTCTAAAGGACATTAAACCAAATATTTGTGGTTACAATGAACCCTGTGTGGATGTAGAAAGTTTACAATAAATTTATACTTATACACCCTGGTGTACGTTTAATTTTCTTATTGAATCACAATGGTTCATATAAATCATCAAAAGGCTGATAAATAACACATTTTCATGCCGGTGATAGGTTTATGTAAAATTAACCAGCACTTTGTGTGCTTTTTGGAGTCAATAATTGATGAATAGGCTTTGATTGTGTTCAAGATAATTCAAACTGAAAATGTTTTTAAACTCACGTCATAACAGCAGTTTCCTGCATGAAGGCCTGGGCTGTAACGTCGCATTTTATGGTCTTCACCGCCACCATCTGACCCATGTACTCTCCCTGATAAACAGCTGCAGGTTGGAAAAACATACACATTGCTTATACCTCTTAAAACATTCCTGGTTTCAACTTACATTCCATGTCTTCTAATGTTCTTTATCTTAAATAAGAGTGCAAAGCTAAAACGACAGCATTGAAAAGCACACCAGAATTAAAATATCTTTAAACAAGTGGGTTAATAACAAATGGCCTCTGTAAAGTTCTGGTTTGAATTGTGGATCATGACATTTGTGGATGAAAATTAAAGCAGCACCTCAAACAAGTTGCTTTCTTGTGTAAAATCATGTAAAAATAATATAAAGAAGCCAGCCTTAATATTAAGATAAACAGGCTGAAAGGCCACTAAGGAGAGAAGAACCAATGCCTTAAAGATTCAGATTTTGCAAAAAATGCATATACAGCAACAAAGTCCTTTATTTTTGGAGACGTAATGTGGGCTGAATAAATTAAAATGCAGGTTTGTTAAAAATTGTAAGGTACAGTGGTGGCAGCATCATGGTGTGGGGATGTTTTCTGCATAAGGGATCATGTAGAATGATACCCAAAACATCTGAGCCAAGTCATTTAAGGCAGGGGTGTCAAACTGGTTCCAGAAAGGGCCGTGTGGCTGCAGGTTTTCTTTCCAACCAAGCAATAGCACACCAGTCATTTCATTATGTCATCATGTTCAGATTGGACTCACTTGATGAGATGATAGGAGTCTGGTGTGCTATTGCTTGGTTGGAAAGAAAACCTGCAGCCACACGGCCCTTTCTGGAACCAGTTTGACACCCCTGATTTAAGGTAATTCTACCAAATACCAAGAGAAAGTTTGAAAGACTGTCTCAGCATTCAGACGTTTGGCTGTTAAAGATCATTTTGATAATCTTGACCAGGTTAAAATGTTACAATAAGTAAATATATCATTCCATACAGTGTATATCCGATTTTAATTATACTGTATACATTATATGTGTATGGTGGTGTTATTTTTTTCTTTTTCGAAGTCTTGATTGCTTTAAAAATCTTTTACTACGGTCTAATTCTATAATAACAGTGGCTTGCATGTCACACTTTTATCAATATGTACTTCTCAAAAACTGATACTATCAAAAGGCTGCTTGGTTTCCTGTTGTCATTTCTGACTTCCCCCTTAGAAAACTGGTCATTTTTTCACCACACAGTAGCAGATATAAAAACATATATATATGCACATCAAACAAAGCTGACCTCCAAATTCTCCTTCTCCAATGTTTTCTCCCAGCGTAAGCTTCGTAATGTCCAACAGCCAGCCAGCTATAAAGAAAACACATTCATAATGACCAAAAACATTAAACCATATAACAATCGTTAGCTCATTTTATTTTTTAATCCAGGAGGAGTGTTTTTGCACAGAAATATGGAGCCACAACTTGACTCTGAGCTTACTTTTAGATAACTCCTGCTCAGCTGACTTAGCTCCTTGTTTCTTCCTGGGCTTCATCAGAGTTGTGGTGAGGGATCCTTTATTCTTTGAGTAAAACTGCAATGAAGGAAAACAATTATATATAAGAAGGCAATATTATTAGGCCAATTCTCTGGAAGGAAAATCACCTAAATTCACCTAAAACAGGAAGCACTAATTGTGTCAGATAGATTATTTTGGTTGTTCCAGTCATAGTCCTCCCTCCGTTTCCTCAACAGAAGTGAGTTTACAGAGTGATTCAGACTAAAATGATGCCTGCAGCCCAGTGATAAAGATGCTGCAGGCCGACTCTCCGTGCAGGCTTAGATAGAAGATGTAGGACAAAAAAACCATAAAAGGACAAAACTGAATGTGGTTTTGTGCTACGACGCAATATTTGTGAGGCTAGTTTATATTGAATGTCCTGCATCCTCTCTTAGCTTAGTTATAGGCTAATTCATTTCCACAAATGTCTGGCTTAAAATAGATATTTTTTAAATGTGGATTTTAAATTGTTAGTGAAACCCCCTACAACATTTAAAAGCAAGAATTAGCGGTTTGGTTTCCTGTGTTTTTTGATTTTTTCTTCTTTTTCTATTTTTGCTATGTGTAAAGGTTAAGAACAGAGTTTGTTGAAGATCGAAAATTGAACAAAGGTGACATTTTTTTTCCCCCCTTATGAATGTGTTGACATTTTTTAATGCATGTTGACCAAACCTATAACATTAAGATGTCTAATTGGAATGGAAGAATTCATCTTGATTCATTATTCATCTTAAATTATTTAAAAGTGATGTGGTTTCTATATGTTTCAGAAACACCAACTACTTAAGATATAGATCTCAGATATATATATATATATTTTTCATTAAAAACTATTAAAGTTCTAAGATTTGGGTTTAATGCTGAACTACAGAAGATCTCTAAAAACATATTGTATGTGTATCCAATCAGTGTATTTCATTTACTTCAATCATGTCAATGAGGTTGTAGAAGTACTGCTTGTTGTCGATTGTCAGCTTGTTGTCCTGGTATATCACTCGGTAATGGAAGACCTCGTTGGAGAAGCTGACACACAGGACGTAGTCGCCCGGATGGCGGATGCTTTCTCGCACCAGGAACAGGCCATCCTCTGCTGGCTGCAGCTTCCCCACCGCTGCCTGCCCAGAGATCTTCCCATGAAACCAACTGAGGCAAGACATTACAGAGCTGTTAATACATATTAACACGTATGAGATAAACCTATAATTAGAAACCAACTAAAAATAAGAAGTATCTATAAAGATAGCTGTGAAATAAAGAGAAAACACAGCACATTCTTCTACTAACTGTCACAAAGCAAAGCGCTTACAACCATGTGGCAGTGGATGCAGAACAGCAAAATTATAATATTTTAATAACTCTCTATGATCTGTGCAGATACACAGTATCTTGAATATAAGGAAATAAATATCTTAATGAAGTAGCACAAAGGGCAAATACAAATAATAATAAATATTTGCAGATTCATGTTAATAATATCGTGAAATGAATCCCTTAATCTCTCAAAAACTGGCAGGATAAACTGAAAATAAAGTATGATTATTCATACCAGCTTATTGATCTGCTTGTCAATGCCACTGGTACAAACAATAATGGATCTTTGATGTTATTTTTATTTTTTTTTATGCTTCACTGGGACATTAGCTGTAGAAGTTGAACATTTATTTTTATGGTAAAAGACTGGAATGTTAAGCATTAATGATTGATTATTGACTAAAGGGTTGGGGGTCCATGATGTCCCATGTGGTGTGGTAAGGTCTTCATCTTTACTGGATTTTAGTTTACAAACAATTAGATAAAATTTGAAAGGCTTTTTATTTCAATCAATTAAATTAACTTAAACATATTTGACCCGGGACTCAATCCGCAGGATGTCTGGATATTTTACCTCTGTAGGACCTTAACACCCTATACCTATACAATCTATACACTCTCTTCTACAACACCTTGTAACAGAGCTGTGAACATGCACATATAGATTCTATCAATTTAAATAACCAGATTTCTACAAAGCAGGAAGGGTTTTAATACTAGGCGGCAGGAAAATTAGATGATTCTTTAAAAATATCATGCAGGTAAATGCTATAGAGCCACTACTTGCAACTGTTTTAATCTATCCTTTCTTCCAACCTCGACCTCTTAATAAATTGATTGCTTTTGCTGGTAGGTAAGTTCCTTCAATTATTTTCATATTTTGTATTAGTGATGCTTCTCTTCTAGTTAGTTTTTTATTTTTCTTGCAAGCTGAGTGGTTTTGGGAGGTGTAGGCTAATACATTATTGTTAAAGTAATATGAATGTCCTTTGTTTTGCATGTGATGTTTTTTAAAAGACTGTCTTGTGTGTTGTAAATAATTACAATTTGTCAGGATTGTGAGTTTTTGGCTTTTTTTAAACGTGATGTTTTTGCAGTCCTTGTACCACTGCCGACTAGGGCTGGGTAAAAAAATCAATTTAATCGATTTTGAATCGATTCCTTTACATTTTTGCAAAATCGATGTCTAGGGAATGAGATTGATTCATTTTATAGTGAAAACATGGAAAAGATGCACTCAAGATTACTTCAAGCCAGACAGCTGCAAATATAGCTAATAGGTTGACTGAAGACATTAACGAATGGGGGCTGACCAGCAAACACCCTGTAGTTGCTACAGACAACACTGAAAATATGGTTTGTGCATTGAAGATAATGCAGCTCATGCATGACTGCTGTGTCACGTCTGCTTGCTCGAGTGAGGCTTCACTTTTTCACTTTTCACAAACAAGTTTGCACCGTTGAGACAGTTTTGTTCACACCTCATGTTTAAACTTTCTGATTTACAAGTTTGCACTTTGCGTTAATGTGACAGGAAAAAATAAAATACATGAGTATTTTGAAACACAGTTGAACCACTTTCATTATTGTAAAAACAGATCGAATCGAAATTAATCGATTAGGAACTGAATGAATCAAAATCGAATCGATTCAGGACTTTGGCGAAAATACCCAGCCCTATGCCGACAACGCATTTCCTTTAGGGGACATTAAAGTAAGTC
Organism: Cyprinodon variegatus; assembly: GCF_000732505.1. Classification (NCBI taxonomy): domain Eukaryota; kingdom Metazoa; phylum Chordata; class Actinopteri; order Cyprinodontiformes; family Cyprinodontidae; genus Cyprinodon; species Cyprinodon variegatus. The sequence goes on from NW_015150483.1 coordinate 934,815, forward strand.
TTATCTTTTTATACATTTTAATAATAGTTGTAGCATATTTGTGATCAATCTGGTGTTTTTAAGTGTAAAAATAAAAAACTCTCATATGTTTTATTCTGCTTTAGTCAGTCCAAGATGAAAAACAATTTAACCTATTAGTGTGGTATTACTATCTTTTCTAAAATAGAATTCCAGGAAGTTATAGTACATTTCTCCTTTAGTTTACTATTGCTGACACAGAGGTGCATTAGCCATCAGACAATCAGAAAAAGATAAAAACCAAATTTGTCAGGGGTCAATAATAAACATTTTTATGCAATATGTGAAGGTAGTTTAAATGTTAGATAGCAAAATTGTATTGAATGAATATAGCATGTCTGTGATTTAAGTTGTCTTAACAGAGGTATGCTTAAATCTTGGCTCCATCCCATCTCTGTTTGCTTTAAAATTAATCTCTGCTTAACACAGAAGCTCCTACGAGAATCATCTTAAAGATAAATTAAGCTGTCCTTTATAGACGACTGACATGGGGCATCATAACAGGAAGTGGAGAGCTTTATCTTTAAATAGCGTTTGCTTGCTTCTCAAGGATCTACCCACACAGCGTGGTGGTATAAGCTTCAAAGACCTGAACAGAGAAGCAGCTCACAGCTTAAGATTTCATTTCAAACTTTCTCAAAAGGATTTGTTGAGAGGGTAAGGAAGATGAGACTTACGGCATGAGGCTGAGACTGGGGTCTACTCGTAGGGCCTCTCTCTCACGCACATTGTTGGAGTTTATCAGCCCCTCTTCTGCTGAGCTGTTGTGTCTGGCGATGTAAAAGCCCTTTTTCTAAAAGAGGAGCAATGTTTGCCTTTCAAATTTAACAGCAAACAACAAAGCTTTTACAACTTTTGCAGAATTTTTGATGAGACAGTACCGTGCTTGTATCGACTATAGTGAGAATATCTCCCTTGTGGTAAACCAGCTCTCCAGGTTTAGCTTTCCGGCTGTCACACTTGGCTACACACTGGGTACCAGGAGCCCAGCTCATCTGTAAAATAACAACGATACCAGCATCAGTCCAAGCATCCTCCTGCAGGCTTCCTACCTGCAGCCTACTGGGCATGTTAAACAAATTATTATATGCCCCAAAAAGAACAAAGCAAGGGAACAAACTCAGCACATGCTGCATTCAGAAGATGTGTATATCTACTATTCTCAGAAAGTTAAAATATACATTCACCTGAAACAATACTTGGTTAAACATAAAATCTACCATCTTAATAATCAGGTTTTGGTTAGATAAGCTTCTATCTTCTTTCTTGCATCTGTAAACATGATATCATTGCTTTGTAATCTTTTAATGTTCTTCAAGACATTAAAAACAAATTGAGGCACATCTGTGGAGGTTTCTATGGCCCCCATTCAAACTGCTACATTTTTTGTTATTATGGGGAAAATAAATCCATCAAGATATCAGAAAGAATAGTATGTCTCCACTGGTAACCATTTCCTTCGGTGGGTAGGCCTACAATGCACGGATCACTAAAAGTTCGTCATTTTCTATCACCATATGGCCTAGTGATAAGACAGCTATTAAAGCATTTTAGTATGAAAAGTAGGCCTACTTATCGATGGAACAAAAGCGTTCTTCAGTCAAAAGAGGGCGAAACTTTCGAGCTTGAAACACCAAACCTGTTGTCAGCATGTTTGGCTCCGACGGGACTTGTGGACTTAAGAAACTAGGTCACTGTTTTCACATGTTCACAAAACAAAACCCATAAGTCAGCAACTTCTTCCATATGCTGATTCTCTAAATGTTTTACAAATAGTGAAGTTAAGCTAAACAAATAAAAGTGAATCAAAGCTTCTTTTTTGTACTGAGTGGCAGCTAAACAGGTTCATATAAGAATACTTGTAAAATACTATTGATTTAAAAGATATTGAGAAACCGCCTCACATCATCCAACTTGTGCAACAAACTGTTTTTACTGGCTTATTAAACAACAAGAGCAACTCATATAAAGAGAACTTGAGAGTTCGAAAGAAAACAGCTATCCTTTCAACCATGCCATTTGTTTTATTTTATTAATTACTTCATTAGCAGACCTTTGTATAAAATGTCAAAAAAATGCTCCATTAAATGAAATTTTCTGAGACCGCTTTCAAGCACACATTTCCAGCAAAGGAACAACAAAAAGTGAGTGGGGGAGACACAGGAGCACTTTATGGAGGTGCAAAGTTAGGAAGATTCTCAGGCCTTTGACTGAAGGGGCCCAAAAGTACAAGAAAAGATTTGTCCAACTATATTTTTCAAATATAAAAAGAAAATCCAGCAGTGAAATAAATTATCTTTGTGTTCTCCCTGATTTTTAATTAGTAAACAGCGAAACAAAGCATGAATATATTGAAAATATGAATAGATTTCTATACTAATAAACTACCATACCATAAATATATTATATTGTATCATAATATTTTGTACCATTCACAGACATCTATAAATCTTGATCATTCTCATGAGCAGCCTGAAGCAGCCGCACAAAAAATGCATGCTTTTTTTCCATTACATGTATGCATGAAGGAAAGACATTTTTTCTCAGGGCCAGCATAAAAATTATCTGTCCTTTAATACGGTCATAGTGAAACCTAATAAGAATATATTTTCACAATCCAAAACCTATCTTCTATTCATGTGTACATAGATACAGCTATGCCTTTCTGTTTTAAATAAGCTGTTACTATTTCGATAGGATATAAATATAAAGTTCATGTATAGTTAACGTTTTCACATTATAATAGCTTTCCTTTGTAAAAATTTTACAGTAAAAATGACATTAAAAATGTAAATGATACCCTTTAGGGCATTCTTATGGCAGTATTAAAGCTTGCATACATTTTTTTGGGGGTGGGCAATATCAATGTCTTTCATGGGGATCCAATCCTTGGCGGCGCCCCTGGAGAGACATCACAATATTATAGACATATTTCATTTTGTGATAATTGTAGGTTACATAACGAAGTTTAAGCATGAGCAGAAGCGTAGCCAGAATATTTTTATAAGGGTGGCCAGGCCAAAACCAATGTACACTGAGGGGTGGCTGAAGTGGACAGGCGCCAGAACTTCGGGGTCAATCTACCCTGTTCCAAAAGGAAAATTAATGAGCAAAACATCCATCTTTTTTTTAAATGAAGACAAACTATACTTTCCTACAGCCTTTGCTAACAAATAGACTTATATTTAAACATCTGTGCTTTCTAGATAAAAGATATAGTGAGTAAAATTATTTCACGTTTGAGTTCTGGGGTGAACATCTTTTCCATTGTCATTACTTACCTACTTTTATCAATAGTCATTCTGCATAAAATTGATATTTACAAGTACTAATATCTACATAAATTGATTACTTAATTATTTTTTATTAAAATAGTTATTGATCTATGATTTCACTGAAGACTCCTGACTTGCAGGAGATACATAATTCTCTTTACCCAATAAAACACAAAATCTAGTTGTGAAGAGAGCATGAGTTATGCAATTATCATCTTTAATGTTAATATATTGATGTGCATAATTAACCACAGTGCTTTTTGTTGTCAATTGTTAATATATGAAAAATGTAAATGTTTTAAATATTCCACTTGAGAGTATTACGGTTGCCACCATCTTTATTAGAGGGAAAAAATTTGGTAGCGGTGGCCACAGGGGTTGCCAGTGATTGGCTTGGCCTGGCCCCCCCCATCTAACAGCTTGAAAGAATGGTCTATAATAATGGATAATTATGGCTGAATTTGGATTTAATTTTATAATAGCTGAATGTCTTTATTCAGATGAACAAGTTCAATTCAAACTTTTCAGGTAATGTCAGTTCTATATTTGCAAACCTGAATGGAATCTAAAAAGGTGAATAAATTACTGTATTTACCTTGTAGCCAATGATGCTGGATGCTTGGAAAACTTGAAGTGAAATCTTGCAGAAAACCGGAGCTTTGCTGAAGGCCGGGATGAAATTAAAAAGATGAAATTCTGCTTAAAAGCAGAATGTAATCCGATGAAGGTGGAGGTGACGGACAGAGACTAGGGTCAATATTTGCTGTTGTTAAGGAAACACTTTGACAGAGTCTTTAAGGAGAGGAGACAAGCTGAGAAACACAGTAACCCCACGGAGCCAGGCTTTAAATACACAGCAAAAAAATATTTAACTCCCAATTCGTTTCAGTCAGCTTCCATTGCGCAGACATCCCAGCCGGACCAGTCCACCTCTGTAGTCCTGAGCGTCTTCAACTGCGAGACACTTCCTCAACATCTGGGAAAATGTGCCGCAAATTCAGATAGGCGGCGCAAGAAGTGACGCACTGCAAGTTTGTATCAACACATCCTCCCCCCAGAGTCCAGTGATAATAAGAGGAAGCAAAAAAGTCTGACAGGTATTTATTACACTCTTTATTTTGACGCATCACTACAAGTACATTCAAATAATAGGACTGCGACGTTCACACTTCCCGTTTAAACGATACAAAAACAGACTGCGACGTCCTTAGGAAATAAAATAAGAACCCACATCAGGCTCTTTGTAAATAAAAATCAAACTAAAACATGTCAAGTCACTCTCTCACATTGTTTTTTTTCCCCAAGTTGTGCAACCGTTTCCTGCCCCACATGTTCTCCATTATTAACTGAAACACTAACCACACAAAAGAAGTTGTTTCTTTCTTCTTATCAATCTTTTTTAAAACACATGATGCAGGCACAAGGAAGAAAGTCAAGGGACTTTATTTCATCTGTACGGCAGATTTTTGAATCCTTTTTTCTAACTAAAGATCCTCTCCTACATAAATCTTCTCTGAAAGAAAAAAAAAGATTTCAAGGTATATAATACAAAAGGATAAAACTATGGCTGCATAAATTGTTATCTTCTAAGTGCTTTGTTTCCTCTGAAGACAAGTGTGCAAGAAAACGCCTCTTTTTGCAGAGTGCGAGCCCCCTAAAAAAAAAACCTCAAAGGTTAGTTCCTGTCAATAGGTTTCATGACATAGGTTAGCTTTGACCTTATTTGTAAGTTTCTTTGAAGGTTTGAGCTCCATCATAAAGTATCTTTATATAACATTAGCTTTTGATGGGGCAAAAGTGACCTGAATATTTGTACTCCTTTTATTATTGTTTTTTCCCCCCATATATTTAGGCACTGTAAACATCACAGTACTGCATGTGTTTCTTCCTCAAACATTGCAAAGATTCCTATTTTTTATAATGAACATATTTTAGCAGCAAAGTTTATTTAGGATATCAGGTGTCAGATTGAGCTGTCCTGAAAAGCAGCAGTATTAAGCACTAATAATGAAACGCGAGGTGCAGGAGCCATAGTGTACAAAAAAAACTGTAAACCAGTGGTGGTGATGGCTTAAAATAAAAAAGAGGGTTCGGTTAATTAGTGTTAAAGCAAGCTGGAATGATGCCTCCTTCCATCATGATTCAAAATACACTGCATTCAATCTGGTCTTCAGCCCCTAAACTCTCCAAACAAATTATTCCTCTTTATTTAACGGTAGACATGTAACATGTAGAATCATAGGTTATAGTCATAAGTGTACATCTGTGGGTGTAAGTATTTGCTTGAGATAGAAAAGAAAGTGACATTCTACCAGTCTCTAAACTAGCAAAAATCTCTGCTGCGGTGGCAAAGGTCAAGCTTCCTCTTTCTTGTCTTTCTTGCCCTCCCCCTCTCCTTCGCCCGTGTCACTGATGTCCCGTCGCCGTTTGCGGTTGCGTGCGCTGGCCTTAGATGCTGGAAGGGACTCCATGCCCAAAACCTTGTGAATCTGGCGGAAAGCAAGGAGTCGCAAAGCATGCTGGGAAAGAAAAAAACACAACAGGTCAGAAAGTGGACCTTTTTGGTGCTATGTGTTGTGGCATTAAGGAGTTAAATATAGAGCTTCTACAATGTATCCAAACATCTTTTTTTGTCTTATACCCATCCCCACTTTTGGGGGATTTTAGAGTATATAAAACAAGATTTAAAAAGAGCATATGTGTGAAGTAAAAATAGCTGCTAAAGGGTGCAAAATACTTTGGACCAGGGAGAAGCTTTACTAACCTATTAAGACAGATTGATAAAGTGTAGTACTCAGGTTTAATTCCACACATTATTAAACTATGCATGCTTCCATCTAGGGCTGCAACTGATGATTATTTTGCTAATCGATTAATTTTTCAATTATCTTTCCGATGAATCAATTAATAATCGGATAGCAAAAGGATCCTTAAAGGAGATTTCTAACAAAATCAAACCAGGTGAGTATAAAACTTTTCCATTAGAGGAGCTCTGAGTACAGCATATTAATGGACACTTTTTTTTTTTTTTATCTTAAATTCAGAATATCTATGTATTCTTTTGCAACTTTGGTATAATTACTGCTCTAAGTGGGTTGAAGGCATGTTTTAGAGTCTCTATATTAATAGTTAATGATTAATCGATTACTAAATTAGTAATTGATGATTAATTCAATAATCAATTAATCATGATTAAACGTATCTTTTTTAGCTCTACTCCCATTGTATCTGTTCGGGGAAAGGAGGGACATTCCGTAGAAGGTGAAGCAATGCCTCCTACCTGCCCACCAAAGCTTGGTTTTAGCCAATCACAGTAATAAATGAAATAGCATAACCACAACAAGCTTATGCCTTTATTCTCTTGCTGTTCCTCTTTCAAAAGATAACATTGTGGATTCTAAAATAAATAAAACAGATGTGAAAACAGCAGTTACGCATGCGTCCGCCAGCGCTACCATGTTTACTTTTGACTCGGTTGTGGGCTCAGCAGCTCTTTTACTCTTATACTTTTTTCGTCCTGGCTTAAACCACAAAAGTGCAACATTCAAGTCTGACCCCGTTTTGGGTCAGAATCGGTACAAGGTGGACTCTTGTATGTATCTTACCTGATAACGAAAGATTCAGCCTTCAAGCAAGGTTAAAGGTTTACCTCTGAGAGAATGGTTTAGATAAAGCATTTTTATGTTTTAACATGACCTGAATCCTTTGGAGCATGTTTCAAGTCAGTTGTGCTAAAATCTGCTTTGTAAAAATAATGGGGCCCAAAAAAAATTGGTCTGTAGATGAAGAAAGTTCGGAGAGGCATACAGAAATTATGACAGACAAAGGCTTAATACCAAAACTCAACCCAAAATGTTAGCGTTTTTTATTTTCTGGAAACTAAAACCTATGCATCTTTTTTCATCCTATTTTAACATGTCGAAGTTTTAAAAAAACAATATATGAATAGATGTGCAATGTCCCATAAAAAGTGTAAGTACCTGTGCGCTGGCAGTTACATCCTCCCGGGCTTGAAGCTTCATGCTCTTCAAAGCATCTGTTGGCTCCTTCTCACAGGGGTCCATCAAACCTGGGCCATCTGTGTGAAGGAGAGAAAACAGTATGAGACAGCGACATTCTTTCCAACCAACAACACAGAGAGGTCTAAAAGGCATGTGGCATTTATTGACATATTCATCTTTTTTTTAATTATTAAATTTTATCAAGGTTGTGCTAGTGTGTGACCTGGAAGCAGGATGCCGATGGAGATGCACTCCAGGACCCGGCGCATGGCCTCCCCTGGACTAAGCGGGCCTGTGGCACTGCTGATCACCTTCTCTACCAGCAGCTCCATTGCCTAACAAGAAAAATGTAAACTATAGTCTTATGTTTTCATGTTCCTTCTAAATCTTTTGAAACTGAATATTTTCACATGTAGTTCATTAGTGCAGTGATAGCACTTTGATAAAACTGCATAAAAACTACCAGACATGATCAGTGAAGGAAACTTACCCAGGCAGGCAGCCTCCCCCAGGTAGGAACACGCTGACACAAATCTCTCAGCACCCGAATGATGATCACACATGACTGTAATCCATTTGCACGAGCCTTTAGGGAACAAAAAATAAATGTCTTGTTAAAAGAGACATCTTGGAGTACTGTGGAAACTTAACTGTGGAAACAGTTCTTACAGTAGATCTTAAAACAATTTCACATAGACTAAAATAAAACATTTTATTGAGGATACCTGAAACCATTTGGCATGTCGGAGAGCAGCCAGGTTGTCCAAACATTTTTTCCGATTTAAAACGTCCAGAGGGTCTTTCTCAGACACATCTGTTGAGAACAAAAAGTACAGTTTTGTAATCAAGATCTCACAGACCACACATGATGTTAGCAGTAAAAGGCTCAAGCTGTTACTGTGGATTTAAATTGATCATTGGGTTATTTTTTTTATAAAGCATACAACCCCACCAGGTTCAACACTCATGTAATCTTATTTAGCCAGAAATGAAATAAATCATGGGGATAAAAACATACAATAACAAATGTTAAATGTAGGCAGTTTCTTAATTGTCTACATTTAACATTGTCTAGTGAGAAATGAATATCAAGGATGAAAACAAAAAAAAAAGAGAGACAGCCAGAAATATAATCCAAAGCTAGTTTAAGCTCCACACATGATCCAAATATCAACTCTTTTACACATTCGGTTTTGCTTGCTAAAACAGACACACCTTTCAAAGGTTTCCTTTAAAAGTTTCGGTTTGTGTTCACCAGCCTTAAACCGAAGGAAACCGTGCCAGTAATGGCATTACTAGTGGTAATCCATTACAGGAAGTAAAACTGTCTGCTACAGCAAAGAATTACATAAATAGAGGTGGAGTACATGTCTACCTGGTATATTGTTTTTCTATTTTGCCGCACATTCATTGTTCAAACAGCATTAAGAACAAAAGCATTAAAAAGGTACCGGTAGTAGCTTTTAAAAGAAAATAAATATTCTGATAGGAATGCCCATTCTGACATTGATGTAGCATTCTGAAAAATAGAGCAATGTTCTAAAAAAGTTTAACTTTTCTCTCTCAATCACCAAAATGTGTGTATAACTGTATAAGGGGAAATGTGGAGTTGGATCAATACCGAAGTTTTACTAAAACTTCGGTATTGATCCAACTCCACATTTCCCCTTTACTGAGGATTTAAAAGATCATCTGCTTTTCTGGTGAAAGACTCGGGGAAACTCCCTGAGTTTTGTTTTGATGACTTAAAGGGACCTGGACAATGTAACGCAGATTGTTGTGTTGCAGATCAGTGCATTTTTTCCCCCTCATTCTACAATTTAAAATCACATTTAATAGCCCTTTAAAAAGAAATATAAAATACCTCTAGAAAACCTAAGTGTGGCTGACTTAAAAAAAATAATAATAATAATTATATATATACACTCACCGGCCACTGTATTAGGTACACCTGTCCAACTGCTCGTTAACACTTAATCTCTAAGCAGCCAATCACATGGCGGCAACTCAGTGCATTTAGGCATGTAGACATGGTCAAGACAATCTCCTGCAGTTCAAACCGAGCATCAGT
>NW_015150483.1:944648-1001677 GCF_000732505.1 Cyprinodon variegatus
ATGTTTTTAGCCCATTTTACACAATTTATCTGCAAATATATATATATATTTTTCTATATATATATATATATATATATTTAAATACATTTCTAACCTAACACTTTATTGTATGTTTTTAGAGAGTAAATCTCAAACAAATAGACTGCTTCAGTGTTATAAGACACTGGATGATGATATTGGAAGATAAATAAAAGAATGCAATTTAACTAGCCCTACAAACTAAAACAAAATCTAATATTCAATGGTTCCTTGAGTGTTGAATGCCAATAAAGAACAGCATAAATATAGACAGGACTTCAAGGACAAATTTAAAGGAAAGAGCCTAAAAAAATAATAATTTTATTCAGAGCACAAATGGGGTAAGCTATTACTAAAATGTTAAAGAATTTCATATGCTCAGACATGGGGCTTTCCACACTTCCATATGAATGAAAACTGCATAGGTATGTTTTCTTAGATGGGAAAGAAAAACAAAAATATTTGTTTTGAAGCCAACAGCATCATACCACTAAGAATCACAAATCCATATTACCATAATTTTCAGAGCTTTAAATAAGGAGCAGTTAATTGACAGATCCTCTGTCAATTATCAAGATGAGGGTTTTATTCAGTTATGAAAAGCCTTCAAAATGAGCTAACAATGTTTTTAACGTCTCTTCTTAGTGGTATGTTCATCAGTGTGGTCTTCCTATGAGTTTGGCCTGCTATGGTCTGGTGGTACAGTGAAGGCACTGATTAACAAACACAAAGTAAACAACCAGGACTGACTGAAAACATTTGCACCATGTTTTCACAATGACTTTATAAAGAACACACAGAAATGTTAACAGTTACTTATGCAGAAATGATTGCACAACACAATGATTTTTTTTAGAGTTTATGGGGAAGTAATCTAGTGTTTCCCCTACCATGCATATACCAACACCGACCATACGCAAGGCACACAGTTTCCAACTTTTTAGGTAAAGTAGCTTTGACAAAGTTAAAAATATAAATATATATCTTTTCTATCACACAGTTCTTATAGTTTATTATGATGTGTAAGAGTAAATTCCAGTGTGTAATTTCCTTCGATTTTAAGTCTCCCTTGGACTTAACCCCTTCCTTTCTTGTTCAGCACTTTTAACACTTTTTGTTTTAAGACAGTCTATCACATGGAAAGTGATGCAATGGAGCTAAAGATGCACATCCTTTTTTCTTTTGTTCAAGAATTCAATTAACAAACAAGATGAACTGATTTAAAATGTTTAGGTTTTAAATTAATAGGAATGTATGGCGCTTTGAACTGGTGCTGGAATTTATTTTGCCTCCTGATGATGAACTGGTTGGCCATCCCTTAAAACAGTCCAATAGCACGTCAGAGCAACATACTGCCTTTAAATGATAGTTTTATATCTCTGTACATTGGAAACCATAAATGTTTCCTATATTTTATTTATCTTTTTGATCCAATAAACAAATAGTTTCCTGTTTTGTTATATCTTATAAATAATCTTAATGTGTAAGAAAGCATTTTTTGTTTATTCAGTCAGGATTTAAAACAGCTGGTACAATAAAAACTTCAAATATAATGGTATACTGTTTTTTAACTCTGCATAATGTAAAAAAAATATAGCCCTTTATGTTATGGAAAAATACTGGACATAAAATAAAGTCTTTTTCAGAAAATGATCACTTATCAAATAATTGTTAGTTAATTGATAAGGTCAATTAAATTTAGATGAATTCATTAATAAGCTTGTATGGTCAACCAATAGTTTGGGTCTTGAGTCAATTGTGGTACAACTTTGTGGAAACCTCTGTCCTTCACACCATTATCAATGCCAATAATTTAATATGATGAATTCAGTAGAACCAATGTAATAAATGCAGCTATTTTTTGCTTGAAGCAGAAGCAACTGGATTATATAATATATGCTTTCTATTTAAAGTGTTTGTGTCAGTATACCATGACTGTGATATTTCTCTTTAATATACAGCGCTTTGCTCAATATGCTTAAGTTATTTAGATAGCATTATCAAGCAGTTGTGGTGGGAAATGAGGTTTCATGAACACAATGAGCCATGTCAGAGTTTTGTGCCATTCGTTCTGCCCCCCAAAAAGCAGTAAGCCTATGGGAAACACTGTCACCTCTGTGATTTTTAGAGTTAGACATAGACTTAGAAACACTTTATCATTTTGTACACAGAGTGTATACAAAAAGAAATTTCGTTCAGTACAGCTCTCAAGACATTTTCAATTTTTAAAGTGCAGCCGTAATAAAGGTAAGCAGCACATCGTTAATGCACATCACTATGATACTGTTAAAGCACCATAGATAATGACTTATTATGAAACGGGGATGAGAGATGTAGCAGTTACAGTTGCAGAGATGCGGCACTTCTGATTATAAATGGTAGTAATTGTAAAAACAACAGCAGCTGGGAAAAATGCTCGTCCCTGTGCATTATCAGGACGATGATAGTCATCGAATATAAGGCTCTGGAAATTACTAGAGCATGCATTCATGAAATTAACAGACACAGTGTTGGCACAGAAAGGTCGGAGAGCCGGGCTTTTGATCCCCATTACAAAATAAATGGTGGACTAGTGTAGCTGCAAAGAAATTGGGAGATAAAGAGTGGGACAAATAAAAGGATGATTAAATTGTTAGGAGTTGAAATAAATCTTAAATGTGGGCACTGAAAAATAAATCCCCATAATTTTACTTAATTATGTGGGTAACATTTATATCCCTAAAAGGTGGAGTAAGAGGGAAAGTTATAGAAGTGTGCTACACATTTGGTTGCTTGGTACTGAAAGCTTTGGCTTCTCTAACCTTTCTCAGCCGCTTTTCCTTCTGCCTGCTTGTCCTTCTCAGCAGCAGTGTCCTCCCTCATCAGCGGCGAGGTGAGAGAAATGGTCACCTGCATTTTGGGCTCCTGGCTTGAACATATCACGATGTTCGCCTCCTCGGGATGAGCCTGCACCTCATACTGATCTTCAGAAAATGTCTGCCGGTTAAAAGGACACTTGGATTACTCACTACAGAGGAGGAAGGGAGTAGGGGTAAAAATAGCCTTAATTGATTACGTTATGATGCAACACTGCAGTGTTTCTTTAAACCTTTGTTAAAGGCTGCTGGGACTTAGTAACCTTATAAAGGAAAATAAAGGTCACTATGAGGAATTGTATTAATGGGTGATTAAAAATGTATTTAAAGCCATAAAATTTTGACATAAACTGGGAGGGGACTACAACATGTTTCATCTCACTCTGTAGGATTCAGGTGTCATAACCAGGCAGTAAATCTAAAGATCAGTGGAAAGCTCCTTTGATAAAACATTCAAACTGCCACAGCAGGAGGGATAAAAGTGGGGAATACATGGTAATGTTGAATAAGTTGTCTTCTACCCTCACACCGAAAGAAGATTTAGGTTAAATATAGCAAAGAAAATTTCCCCAACAGCTTGAGTTCCCAGATGATCCTACAAAAAGAAAGTCTAGATTTCTAAAAGCAAAGAAATTTCATAACAGACAGTGTGAGTTTAAGGTCTTACCCCACAACATTATTGCACCACATTTTTTTTTTCCGTAAAAATTCAAAAAATATCCACTGGACTTGGTTTTCAAGATCTTGAAAACCAAGTCCAGTGGAAATTTTTTTTTTTTCATTTTTACGGAAAGACTATGACCTGGATGACTGAGAACCTTCATCAGCACATTGCACCACATATTGATTTGAATGTCTAGAGAGGATTAAAGCCAGGAGCCAAGTAAGTTTTTTTGCTTTGCTTTGCAGTTTTGATACTTTTTGGCACATTACAGTTTAACACCATGAGGGCCATGCTTTGTAGAACCCCTTATCTGTTGAATATCCTTATAAATTTGCACAGTGGAGATTTAAATGCATGCCCATTTTTCTTTGAAATAAGCTCAGACTTTGAAAATTCATAATGAGCATCTGTGAACAACACATTTTCAAGATGTTCATGTTAAGTTTTACTGGGCTTTACTGTCCTTAAGTCTAAATTATTCTGTTGCAGCTGCAGCTGAATGTTTAGGGTCCTCCTGCTGGAAGGTGTGTCTGTACCCAAATCTCAAGGCTTTAGAACTGACGTCCCATCAAAGATGCCTTCCTTTTACCGCAGATCTCCACAATGCTGCTGTCATGCTTAACAGTTACTTTTTCCGCCACAGATGGGTTGAATTAAGAAAGGTTAAACTGTGGCTTTATCTTACCAAAGCCACTTATTTACTGCATCCAAGGCTACGTTCACACTGCAGCCTAAAGTGACCCAAATCCGATTTTCTGGCCCATATGCGACCTGGATCTGATCTTTTCATGACAGTCTGAACAACATAGATCTGATTTTTTCCAATGCGACCCAGGCCACTTGGCTATGTGGTCCTGAATCCGATACGGATCTGATCTTTTCAAATGCAACCTGTGTTTGAACGGCCAGGTCGGATTCATCTGAACTGAACGTCATTAATACCCGACAAACGTCACTATTCTGCGTCTTGCTACGCAGAAGCGGCAAGTAAAACAACAACCATGGCAGATGATGATGCGGAGAGCAGTATTTACGTTTAAACATATTGAAAAGATTGTGTTTTTAATGGTTGGAAAAGACAGCTAGATGTGCGCCAGCACTACTATCCATGTTTACTTCCGGAAAAAAAGAGCACGCTGGCCTGTGACCTCATTACATCCACTACTGCACATGCGAGAAACTTGCGTTGTATGACTACAGTTCACACAGGAGATCACATTCAAGTCAAATATATTTGGAAATATGAACGGCAACGCGAAAAAAAATCGGATTTCACAAAGAAATCGGAATTGAGCATCAAGGCCTGCAGTGTGAAGTTAGTCCAATACTTCGGTTACAGATCAGCAAATAGGACTTTGTATGGTAAGAGCATGCTTCTTGCAACTCTTCCAATAAGGCTAGACTTGGTACACTACTATGGGTTATCCTATCGACAGAATCTCCAAGCTGAGCTGCAGATATCCAAGGGCCTCTAGGCTTCTCCTCTGATCAATCTTCTACCTGACTGACCTTCTAGTTAAGGATAAAAGCCATGTCTTGGGAGATTTCAAACCTTTCTGGTTTTGGATGATTACTTGAACAGAGCTCTATAGCGTCTTTCTCTATAGACTCTGTGGAGAAAGGTGAATCTTCCAGAAGAACAATTATGCAGCAAACCACAAACCAGATCTCTATGGTAGAGTGGTCAGGCCGGAATCAGTTCCCAGTATCATGGCAGCATGACTTGAGTTTGTCAGAAAGCACCTAAAATACTCAGAGACTACGAGGAATTAGTTTCTCTGGTCTGATAAGACAAAGAATAAACAGTTTTTTTTTTGTTTTTTTTTATGAAAATGTGTCGTTTTTGAAGGAAACTGACACTGTTCATCACCTGACCAAACTCATCCATACAATGACATATGGTGGAGGCAGCATACATTATGCTCTGTGGGTGGTTTTCATTGATATAAAGAAGTAAACTATTCAGAACAGAGGGAATTATGAATGCGGCATAGATTTCCTGAATGTAAACCTGCTTCCAGAGAGCTTTTGACCTCAGCCTGGGAACCAGTTTATCTTTCAGTAGGAAAATTATCCAAATTATCAGCTCGATGGACATGAGTTTGATCCAGCAGTGCAAAAGAGACCTATTATTGGGGTGACAAGGCAGGAAAAATGCATGCATTTGATCTTTAAGCTTTTTCTTTTTTCAACATTTCTTTAAAAAAAAAAAATATGTCAGCAATATTTTGTTGGTAAATTATTTTGTATTTAAATGATGTTTCAAGAGAACAAACAAAATCCTTTAGGAATGAGGCTGAAACACAAAAATATTAAACAATATCCACTGTAGAGCTTGAAGATGACGCTTTGACTAAGTGGATTAGGTTATATTTTAAAGGTGTACGTCAAACTACTTTCAACTTTTATGAAGATAAAATGCTGAATTGGACTGTAACATCTCCCTAGGGTAAAATATACAATTATGTTGTTTTAAAAGTAAAAAAATATAAATGCTCATCTCCTACACATTCTTTTTAATCTCGCAGAGCTAAAATAAAAGACTAGTATTCCTATCCAAGATCTCAGGATCATGAAAACAACAAGTAACTTACATAGAAAACCCAGGAAAATATATAGTTTTGGAATTAAAAAGTGTTGAATTATTGAGTGAGTGCTTACTGATAGTTCCTTTGGCAGCTGCTGGGCGATGCTCTTTAGTAACGAGATGGTGGGTTTCTTAGCAGTAAGCAGTACGAGCTCCACATTCCTGTCCCCTCGAAGCAGAAGTCCTTTGGCTAGGATCCCCACTCTCATCACGCCTTTGAGCAGCCGTGCGGGGTTCTCAGCGCTGATGAGAAGAAAAAAAACAACACAGGACATAAGATTTAAATGATCATATTTAAAGTACATTTAGAGATGCCTCCAATGAGACATTCTTTGATCATTTATCCTTTATTTTGAAAGACAGATTTCTATTATGAAAGGTTCTGTAAATTCAGCATTTAATGCAATTATGACTTTTCTGCAGAGGATACCATCTGTAGCCACAGATGGTGACACTTTGCTCTCCTTTGCACGGAAAGTAAATATAGATACTGACACCTTTGCAGAGTACCCTTATTTAGGCATTCTTCAGGTTAGGACTAAAACGTATCAGTTTCCTGTGACCAATAATAAACTATAAGCAAAACAGTCAGACCTATAGAGCGTGAGCCGTTTATAGGTAATAAAAACTGCCCAAACCAAATGCTGATGTACAAAATGTTCGCTTAGATATTTAAAATCAAATAGGACATTGAACACACTTTCTTTAAAAACAAAAAAAAGCTTTCATGAGTTTTATCCATCGTTATCCTAAATTATATGATTAAATTGCCACAAATTATAAAATTATATTTGTTAAAGAGGCAGAAATGTAAAACTTTAATTCAGTTAAAGAAATTAAACATTTTAAATATTTTTCTTTAATATATGTGCTTTGATCAAAATTACAACTCAGGGACTTACATATATTCTTTTGGGAAAGTCTGTTAGGGTGCAAATTCTATGTTAAATATGTTAGGCATTTTGATTTTAGCTAAAGTGATCTGAAAAATAGATGCCACTCCACTTACCTCGTTCCTTCTCCTCCCCCAGTAGCAGGGGAGGTGGAAGCTGGTTCCTCCTTCTCAAGCAGGGAGTCTGACACCAGTTTAAGAGCTCGCTCGGAATGGGAGACGATCCTCTGAACAGCTTGCAGCTCCTCTTCCACTGGGTAAATAGTCGAATGCTTTGCCATGATGTGACGATCATCGGCAGAATCAGGGCGGCGAACACAATTCTTAAAGCACAGAGAGGCTTATGGTCAAGGGTACATTTTTTATGTCTTCTTAACAAACAACTAATAGTCATTCTAAAGTGCCGTGCAACAAGTAGACCTTGGTGTTTGGGAGCATGAAGACCTGAACACACCAGACACAATAAAGCATCTGTTGCAACAGATCTACAGTGGCATATAATACGTGCTAATAATGACACAGAAGGTCCACAAGGTAACATCTACACTATTTAAGAGCAGCGGCACCAATGCCTGTACACAGATTGAAATGTGAGACGAGTACTTGGAGCCACAGAGCTAAGACAGCAGCGTGCAAAAGTCAGTTTTAATCTCGGCTCCAACCATCTCAGTTGTTGTGTCCTTGGGCAAGACACTCAACCCACATTGCCTCCTGGTGGTGGTTCGTGTGTGAATGTGTTTATGAATGAGTGATTGACTAAATTTAGAGTAAAGAAGAGGGAAAGAATAAAAAAGCACTATATAACTACAGGCCAAAGTAAATATTTCCACGATAGGACCACTATTCTGAATAAATGTATTCCTCCATTATATAATGTAATTATGCTATTATAATGACAACTCTATGAAGGATGATAAACTAATCATAAAGTTTAATCTGATCAAATATCACAAAAGTCTTCAGATTTTCTCTACCAAGAACCAAATTGAACAATAATGCTCACCAGTAGAGGGGGAACTGGCATACCGGGACGACTCATAAGAGGTGGAGGAGGTGGGGGTGGCATCCTGCGTCTCTGCTCTCCCCAGTACATCTGCTCCTCTTCCATCCTTCTCCAGTACATGTCCTCCTCATACCGTCTGCATGAACAAGTCATAATTTTAATACCTTAAAAACTTTTCAACACAGAATCTTTCCCACCGGTTAATATAAACAATGTGAAACTTTTTTTTTTTTTTTATCTAATTTCTGATTGACAAGTAAAAATGTTTTTGGTGATAAACATAGAAGAAAACCCACATGCGTGACCAGCGTCACAAGCAGTCTATTCATGTGAGTCTTACTGTCAGTTGGTCAACTTCACCCACTTCCCTTTTTGCGTTGTTACCTACGTGGATGCATGTTACTCATTTACTTCTTTTTTAAGATCGCTTCTGTATCAACAACTGAATTCGTCAAAACTGTCATCAAAATGTGGCCAAGTTTAGGCCTGTGAATAAGAGTCCAGTCTGACCTCATCTCCATGTGCCAGCGCTGCTCATCCTCTCTCTGTCTTTTCAGCGTGGCCTTCTGCTTCTGCTTCTTCAGCTTGCTCTCTTGAAGCTTCTTGGCTCGATTGCTAGGCTTAATCTCCACAGGAAGCTCTGGGTTGACTTTTTTCTGCAGGTCAAAAGAAGGTGTCAGGGAAACCGTGATAGTAATGTAACCAATTTAAAAAGTGTCCGTGCACTTTTGATAAGCACTTGATGGATACAGGTTTAGACTGTTTTGACTGTTTTGCTCACCAGCCAATGTGGCTAATGGTTTTCCAGTTACTGGCTGCTCTGCATTTTCACAAGCCAAAACCTTTTAAGATCCAAAATTCTTTTGAGGAAGTGGTGGGTATCAAGAGCAAAGGGGGCGAGTAAGGTCCACTTGGCAACTGTAATAGCAATGCACAAGGTGCTGAGCAGGTCCTGATTGGATCCTGCTGGCCTTAGTATTTCCTGCTTTTCAATTTGTTTCCCATTATTAGCATTAGCGTTTTTTATTTTGTTTTTTTTCTGAAACCTTGAATGTGCCATCAGATCACCACCCCACAACTGCACAACTATGTTATCCACAGGGACCGCTTGTCTATACTTGAATGAATGGACCAATGAGGACCCTACATAAAAAACAAAAAAAAAAGATATTGAACGTCATTGATCTCACAATGGAAAAATTAACTCTCTGCATTTAACCCATCCCCTTTGGGGAGCAGGGGGCTTTAATTGTGCGGCGCCCAGGGAGCAGTGAGGGGTTAAGAGCCTTGCTCAGAGACCCAGAGTGCAGGCTGTGGGAACTGAACCGGTTACTTGCAACTTTCTCAGAGCATAAGCGCACTGCTGTAACCACTAAAGGGTAGGTTATACTTCTGCATCCGCACACATCAAATGTCGCTTGGATCTGGTCGCAAACCAGTTTTGCTGGTATGCTTCTGCACCGTCGGTCTGGAATTTCTAGGGACGCACAGCAGTTTCCCTCCAAAGCGCAAGGGGGAGCCTATTCAAGAACTTGCAAGAACTTCAGTGGATGGTCATGAGAACTTCGGCGGTGTCGGCGGAGTGTTTATCTTCCAAAACAACAATGGCGCTTCTGCAAGATATCACGGTCACGAAGATGGATCTAGAGTTGCTAGACATCGAAGAGGAACAGGTTCTGTTAATGGTGTTAGCAAATAGACAAAGGAGGGCGCGTAGGTTGTCCATTGCAGTTGTTCCTCGGTTTTTAAAAATGGTGCGCCCCGCCACCAAATCGAGAAGGACGACCACACAGACAGCCGGAAAGGCATACCAAGGACCAATCACAGCTGCTTTTTGTCTGCGCACTTCGCTTGAGGTCTGCGCGGGTTTGTGACCATCCGACATGTAGTCAGGATTTTTTGGAGGTGCGCAACAACGGTCGCAGAATCTCTGCACAGAGCCAGATTTGACGATTGCAGAGGCTATTCATCAGAAGCATAAATTGGCCTTAAGCCCCTGAAAGACTGTCAAATTAAGTTAACCTCATTCATGAATTTGGGAGACCCCTTCATGTTCTATGCTTGAACAGAAAATATGGAACAGCAGCCGAGGATATTTTAATCATGATTTGATCCCAGAAAAACACATGGGATGCTAAGCCAAGCATGCAAACATTCAGACATTTATTTCCACTCTAACCACCTTTACAGCAGTTAGTTATATTTTCTGTCATAGAATTTGCATAGAGAGGTATCTAAAAGGCCACCATGCAGGGATCAGCTTATCCACATTTGTATGCATTTACCTTGTATTGCAGTCTGTGCCTTCGTCCCTTTAGGTGCATGTCTTTAGCATTGGGGTCATTGAAGCTGCATTCACATAGTTTACAGTGAAATCGAATCACCTTTCCATCCTCGTTACGTACCTGAAAGCACGAGACAGTCTTTTAATACTGAAAATATAAAACAATGTAAAGAAGACAAGCTTTTCTTAAGAATTCTTTAAATTGTATGATTTAAACCTAAAAAGAGCAATAGAAAACATGAAATAAGCCCTGCAGAAGCTATTCCAGAATAACAACTTGTAACAACACTTGTAAGTATTCATCAAATTCATCAGTTTCTTACTTCAGTCAGCCAGAGTGCTTAACTTTCTTTCTTTTCTCTCTTTATGTGATGTTAACGTGTAACTCTGTTGCAATTAAATCTAACCACTGCAATACATGTTTTTCTTTTTTTCACTGTGTTTTTGCATGTTTGCTCATAGGGAAGGTCAAAAAAAGGTAAATATATGCAAAACAAAATCCCTCATATTGCGTAAAGCTACAACTGCTGTTGTTTTAAACTGATCCAGGGTTGCCGTTTGTCGGTATTAAAGTTCATATATAAATCATCTATTACATTTAGGTAATATAAAATGAATTTTATCCTGTTAAAATGTTAAATTTTGGTTTTCTTAATATATTTAGCTTTCATCTTCCCTAATGATTGGTTCACACTGCAAGATAACTGTCAATTTCTGGACCCATTTTCCCCTTCCAACACTCCTAATCACGCCCTGATTATCATGATGTCTCCAAAAGCCAAAATACACAGAATCCGGTTTTGTTTCCGATCCAACAGGAAATTGTGTAGTTTAGTGCTCATTGACAGTCAGAAGGGAGAAACACACTAAACATGATTTTCTGCAAGAGGTGGTGCGTAGCCCTGCCTGAGATAGACCGCAGCAATAGCTACACAGCAATTCAGTGGCAATTTATTGGTTCTCACAGGAAGAGAGGAGTGGTTATAAATAAAAACACTTCCACTTTGAGTTAAAATTAAAAAATAAAATCAGTTAATCGCAAGGGAAAACAGTCATGTTTGCGGTCACACAATGCGGTGCGGCAGACTTGAGGACAAACAATCAATAAGACATTTTTTAGACTTAAAAAGAGAGCGCAGACCTCTGCCATGCAGAAAATTTTGACCCATATGGTGACTTGCACCTTCAGCTAAAACTGGCACATGATCTGGGTTACCAACTTTGAGTGAATTGTTCCTTGGCATGAGGTGCACCTTTGGTAACAATTCCCTTAAAACCCTAATAAGCTTATAAATAAAGCACAGTGTGTTTCTACAGCCTCTGGTGTTTTTTCTGCTTCATTCACTCGACTTTCTTCTTTGACCAGCAGATCGAAACTTCAAGCGATGCATGGTTCACCTTTCCTGTTGTTGTCTTCAGTACAATACTTCTGGACTTTTTGTTTTTTTGAGTCTAATGTTGTCAATAGTCACTGCTACCACCCTCTGGTTTAGGGGGGGATCTGCTTGTTCTGCAAAATAATGTATAAGAATCCTTTAAAAAACATCTGCATCCAGATTATGATGTGGATCATCACCAAATTTAATGGATTGTCAAATGTTGTTATTAATCTTAAACTATGAGATGGACATGTAGGTGTCGCAGTGCTTAGTGCGCATGACCAATGTACGGAGGACTTAGTCCTCGACCAGGCTGACCCTGGTTCGGATTCAGCCTGTGGTCCTTTGCCGCATGTCTCTCCCCCTCTCTCATACCCCCTTTCCTATCAGCCTACTGTCAGAAAAACGAGTCACTAGTGCCGTAAAAACTAAAACTGAGAGATGGCACACGAGGAAAAATAACGTTCAACCAAGATTTTCCAGATTAACAAAGAGAACAATAGTTAATAAGCTTAAATAAACCTAAACTGGGACAAACTAGACAGAAACGATACTCATTAGTATGTTGCCAGCAAATAAACATGTACGGAATGATTTTTGTTCCATTATTGCTGCAAGCAAAGGAAACAATTGTTAAATATAATCAAAAAAGAAAAAATGAACAAAATATACAAATACTACAAAAAACGTTAAATAACTTCTTCATAAAAACAGGTTTAGAGAGTTACTTAACTATTTTCAAAATTTATTTATTTATTTATTTTTTTTTTTGCTGCTAACATCCAAGCAGATACAAATGCGTCTTCGCTGCCCCAGAAGTGAAGAGAAAATTATAGCACTGGGACTTAATATCTCGCTGTAGGGTAATAGAGCAGAAAATCTTGAGAATAAGATGCAATTAGAAAATAATTCAGTTTGTACATCCGACAAAGACATTTGAAAAGATTATATTTGAAAAAGCAAAAAACATGAAAAAATAAAACCAGCTTAGAAAACAGCAAAGTTACTCTTAAAAGTAGTTCTTTGGATTAAGAAGTTTTCTAAAGTTTCATATCTGGACACATTTTTCCATTTACAAAACAAGTTCTTTGCTAGCTACAAAAACAGAACAGAATTGACTGCATAAACATGAGGGCAGTTTTTAACAAATCTTTACTGGGTGTCCCCATAATACACAAGTCAGTAATTCATACCAATAAAGCTAAATTTAATAATAGTTTTTACTTTAACATCATATTTTAAGTGACATTTTCAAATTGAAAAAAGAGACCTAAGCAACTGCTGTAAACAACAGCAGCAGTCTAAAACACTACACAGCTCTAACTGGGATGTAATCGTCTCCATGTCACTCTTACCTCCTCTACATAGTCATGTCCCACAGGCTGGACGTCACCCTGGCCTCCAGCTCGGTCATCTTCAGTCTTTGGCTCCATCTTCGGAATTTTGTGCTGAACAGGCTCCTCCACTTTAACTACCACAGGTGTTACAGGAGCAGCTGCAGCAGGAGCACTGACTGGCTTATTGGCTGTAATGAAAACCAAAAGTTTAAAGAGTCGTCTGAAGGAAAATAAACAAAAAAAAACTGTGCAAACAGAATTATAATCTTAGCATATAGAGTAGACTAATTTTGATCATTAATCTGGTGTAGCTGCAATACTACAAACACATAAAAAAAAGTTCATTAAAATGTCTTTTATAAAGGCATGAAGAATAAAATAAACTTACAAACGGGAGTTAACTTGATGGGAACTGGTTTCTTGGTCTGTGGTGTTATTTTGGCCGTAGTGTTTACAGCTGGCTGTTTGGTTGTTACAGCTGGGGTGGAAATGGTTGAAATCGAGGACGACACAGAGGATGATGCTGTTTGTTTCCCAGCTATGCAGTTTGTTGTAACTGGGGCAGAATTCACCAACACCGGCTCAGTGGAAGGGATTGGTTTGCCAAGTTTAGTGTGAAGTTTAACCACCTTTTAAAAGTTTGCAAAGAGACAGAGGAATATTTAAGCATTAAAAAAAAACAAAAAAAAAACATAAAATCCCAAGAATGACAATGCTCTTAAACTCAATGGAACAATAGACGGAATAAGCCAGAAGATTAAGCATAGTAGCTGCCAGAACTGTCAGAATTCTTAAAAGTAACAGAAAGAAATAACCAACCTTCTGGTGTTTTGCCCCCCGGATGTGAGCAGCATAGGCATCAACCCCAGTGCATGAAACATCACACAGTTCGCATCGTAACTGGGTCTGGACTCCTCTGGGCCCATTGGTGGTCCCAGACTGCCCCCCTGCCTTCAGGGCTGCCTCCTTTTTTTTATGTTTTTGGCCCTCATTGTGTTCTCGGTACGTCTAAACACAGAAGAGACATCGCTCCAATCAGATGTTTAATAAGCAGTCATTATTATTGCTTTAAAACTATTATGGTAACACCTCCAATTATTTAACCTAGAAAACAGATTTCTGCACATGTTATCCTGCCTACCTGAGGGCCTGCACAGCTGATCTTGCAAATGTCACAGTAATGAAGCTGAGACTGCTTTGGAGGCCCTTTGGGCCTTTGCAATTTATTCTGGTGGAAGGCCGGCTTTTTGTAGGAGTTTAAGGTCGGAGTTGTCACCATGTTGCTCCCTGAGGTACTCCAAGAGGAACTAGTCAGCTGTTTTGGTGGCGGCTGAATGGAGGGCTGGGGCTGCTGAAGCTGCTGTGGTGGAGGCTGGGGTTGAGCCAAAGTCTGCTGAGCAGGCTGGTAATAGGTGGGGGTGGATGCAGAGGTATAGCCAATAGAATCGTAACTGGAGTAGCTGATACCTAAGGAGGAGGGAGCAGAAAGGAGAGACTAAGGACCAGCTTATGAAAACATGAAATCAAGTAGGATGTGGGGAATTGTGAACAATCAACCATTACAAAAAAAAGAAACCGACAGAACATGGTGTCCTTTGGTTTCACTGCAAGGAGAAAGCATTCACCCCTCTGCAGTAAATATGCAGTCGAAACCTTTGCTTCATCATTAAACTTCTGTTTTTTGTGTGTTTTTTCCAAATTGAGGGGGCTTTAAAGACAACTATTAACTCGAAGGCGCTATCTATGGCGCTAACTATGGGGCACCAGGCCTCAGTTGTCACTGCAGCTGTATTAAATAACAGAGGAGTTTGCTCTTCCTTTTGCAATAGCATTGTAATCTGATGCATTCCTGCAATAGAAGTAGCTCTCTATCCATTTTTGATGGCATTATAACTGCATAATAAAGATGTATAAACAGGCACTTGCATCATATTTTACATTATTTCAATCTATTTTATATCTATTTGATAGTTAGCTCATTACAGCACATTATTTAACGAGAATAGGTCTTAAAATTCATATTAAGAATTTTAATTTAAAAAAAGCGGTCAAGTGATTTTTATCTGTACTATTTCACCTGAATAAGAGGTAGCAGAAACAGTGGAGCTGAAAGAGGAGCCCGGCGTGTATGATGAAATGGGTGTTGGGGGCTGTTGGACACTAGTGGACACTGGGTAGATGTTGTAGCTGGTTGACACAGCACTGGAGGGAACCAGAGGTTTGAGAGCGGTCACCTGCCTCTGGGCCAGAGGAGGCTGGTTGTACACAGTGGAGGGAGCTGGGCTGTAAGAGCTTTTCACTCCTACTGAGACTGAAACATAGCAAGAAGATGAAGAAAGAGCCAGTGTGAAAGAGGGGCAGTGGTAAGAACGCTCTGACAAATAAAAATCACACAAAAGGCCTCAATACCTCTTTAATGGAGCAACAGTCCACGTATTTAAAGAGCTCAAGTAAAAATTACCCTTATTAAAAATACTGATGTCAGTATTACACTGAAACGGTCTATTGATATTTGAACAACAATAAATCTGATGTGTGTGAAGTGATTAGAAGAAGATTTTGAGGAGAATGAAAATGTATCTGACGCAGGGAAAATAAAATCCAGAAAGTAACACATGTAAAGTCTAAAGCTGGGATCATGCTGCACAACTGTCACAGTCATGACAGATTTTGAACAGATTGGGACTGAGAGACATCACATACCTAACATTTGCTGGATAAAAGACTTTAAGGGATTTTCAAACCGATTAAAGCAAACTCCAAGCTTGTTAAAAACAATCCTGCAACGGTGACTTAAAGCCCACCATTAGGGGGTGAAGATTGAGGATATTTTGAGGAATTTGGACCATGTAATTTTCTGTGCCTATCCTCATAAAATGAATTAGATGTAAAAGAAAATGTTAGATTTAACATCCAACTCAGAATGACATGGATAACTGGATTCTATGCTACTTTAATGCAGAGTTTGGAACATTTGAGGTTGATAGTTTGTGGGTTTAGCATTGACTTTCCTAGTTGACTTTAACCTTAAAATGTTATCATCATAAGCATAAGAATATCCACTGTTATCTGCATGTTTTTATAGGTAAAGTGGGCAATTTTCTTTCAGCTTCAAGTTCTGTGGGATCATCTCATCTATTAATTGTCCCGTATTCCAATCCATGTGATGGCTCATTCCCTCTTGCTGCACATGAGCACTTCTAGTGTTTCTGTATCCAGTGTGGTTTGGTGTCAGCCATTCATTGCAGCTCCACTGCTTTATCCGTATACCCCAAAAAAAAAAAATGCCTGAGTCACAAGAAGCAAATGTTCAACAAGTTTATGAGAAGAGGGAGGCCCCAGAGGAACAGTCAAGATGGTCTGTGCATGCACACTTATTTGAAAAGTGGTGTTTCTTAGCTACAATTCTGGAAAAAATCTTTCACTATGCCATTAATAAAGCCTGGGCTGCTTCACAAAGCAAACGTTAAGGATGTATAACACAGGTTTATTCTGTGTGGAAAATAATTCATTGAAAAACACTAGATTTAATCAAGTTTCCTTCACCTTTATGTGTTTCAGTAAGTGAATTTTTTGGTTTCATTGTTTACTGACAGATTTTCATACCGACTCCCCTGCTGACTGAGGGCAACTTTAGCAGACCTTATAATTAAAGGTATAGTGGAGGATTTTCGAGACTTTTTGAAAAGATCTGCCTTCTCCACTTTAAAAAAAACAAACGGCTATTAAACGCATGCGAGAGCATTCACGAGCCCATTTCTCCTCGTGCATGAGCTGTTTAAAAGTTGCTCTTTGCATCGCTCATACAAGCTTACTTTCCAAAATAAGATTTGCAATTTTTTCCACTATGTCAGACTCACCACCGGTAAGTAAAAATGGGGACAAGCACGTAGGACAGCTTGACGTAAACATCTCACCAGAATGATTGACAATTAGGAGGACCACTTATTTTGATGATCCACCCTGAAAAAGAACATCCTCCAATATGCCTTTAGGAATAGTGTGCAAAATCAGACAAAGGACTTAGTAGCGTGCCCCTAGTTTAGGGGATTGCTCAAATATCTAAGCTAGGGTTTAATGTAATACTTATCAGTAGACTACATCTATTCTAAGGTACACTTTAGGCAATCTTAGTTTGGAGAAACATAAAGAGGCTCTGACAGTAGAGTTAAGCAAATGGCTGGTCAGGCTGGGATCATTTCGAGAATAATTTCCCCCTCCGATCTCCAAATAACATAAGTCTCAGTTTGTGTAAACAGCATTTCATAAGTATTTAGACCGTAATCACCTTAGTTATGTAGATTAAAGTATTTGATCATTTACTGAGTAGACCAAGCAGGATTATATTGTTCACAAATTTACAGAACTTCACTTATAAGTCAGTACAAAAATCACTCTAATGTTGTTATTTGTGCTGTACAACATTATGATCAACAGTAAAATGTATAAAGCAAGAGATGAGAAAGAAATGACTCTTACCGGTCTGGTAATAGTTATCTGTGGGCGTCCTCTGGGCTGGTGCTACACTTGTCTGGTAATACTGTTTGTTGTCATAAGTGGTTACTGCAGCAGAACGCACATAGCTATAGTTCTCCTGCTGCTGTTTAAAAAAAACAAAAACAAAACCATGACATCACAAAGTTTTTGTCCCTTTTCATGGTCTCATAACAAAACATTCAGGATGAAAACTACAGCAAGATCAGTCTTTATGAATTACCATTAAATGCAACCAAAAGAGTAGGCTTAGAAATAATAAAAAAAGAATGTTATAAAGTATTATAAAGGAAAGGGAGCAAAATTATAGAGGAAGCAAAGGGAAACTGACCATGTCTGAGTATACCTGGTACGTCTGTGGAGTGGTGGTGGGTTGTGGTGGATCTGGCTGTCTGTAGGTGTAATCTGGAGGTGCCTGGTGGCTCTGGTAGGCAGGATAAGGGGCTGTGGCCACTGGTCGGGCTGCCTGGACCGGAGCTGGGGAGTATGAGGCGGTTACAGCGTGGGCCACAGCTGGAGCCTGCTGGACACTGTAGCTGGCAGTAGAGGGATGGGAGTAAGCTGTGGGTGGCTGGGTACTAAATGATAGAAGAGAAGAAAAAGAAGCATCACACTATATGAATTTTTATTTATTTATATTCTTATCCATCGGTCCGTCTGCTTTAATTTTTTTTTCATTATTTTATCTAAGAATTTATAAAAAAAAAAAAAGTCACTTTGAATACAAATGTACACTAACAGAAAATGTTCATTTAAAAATAAAAAACTGGCTGTGTTTGAATTAAATAGTTCTGATCATTTTCATGGTAAAGTTTATTTTCATAATAAATTAATACAACATCTAAGATTACAGTCTGTTTCAGTGCAAAGAATACATTTAAATAAAAAAAAAATCAATAAATAAGGAAATTTATTTAAAAAAATGTCAATGTACATGCTCCAAATTATTAATCTGACATAATAGATTACAAACAAGTAGAAAGAGAAAAATAAACTTAGAAAATTTTCAACTGGCCATATGCATTAGTCTCTCTTCGATTGTCAATTTTGCTGTCAAAATATTGTCAGTGTTTTATTTCTGTTCTAAATATATTATACAATATACAAAATAAATGAAGCACATAAATCATTTCAAAATGCCCTCAATGCTGCCAAACTATAATTTTTTACTAATTTTGAGCAGGCCTAGGATACACCCATTGTACCAACTTAGATAACAAGACCCCTTGAAATGACTGTGGCACAAATTTTAGATGAATCCTCATATTTCCTACCCCTGAAAATTTTCGCTTTAATAATAATATATTCTAATTTGAGCCAAATACTTCTCACTAAAGCTTATATTGATGTTTGCTGTTGGCACAGCCAGTATCTGTAGGAGCAGCTAAAGATTGAGGTAATGGTAAAGAGTCCTTCCAACATCAAATATATTCATGCCAACAAAGACTTTACCTCTGAAAGAAGGGCATAAATAACTTTCAAAATACTTGTTGGTTTTTATGTCCACTGAAACAGTAATACTAATAATTAAAAGTAACAATTATCATTTCACATTGTGCATTTACAAAGTTCTTTTTTAAATATAAAATTATTTAAAAACTAACTGGCAGTGCTTAATCAATAAAAAGCTTCAGATGTACAGTTTAAGCAAATTCCATTCAATAAGTAATGCCCCTGGGCCACTTCCAGACGATTGATCGAGCTGAACTTTTGCATGTGAAGTATTTTAAATCTCTATAGATTAAATGGCAATTTACAGCTCTAAACTAATTATGGTTTCTGATTTACAGGTGTTCAAACTGAGTCAAGTCTGAGTTTTTGAATTTGAAAGGACGCACACAACTGTAAATTTTTGATCAAATGAAAGTAACTTATAGTGATAATATCCCATAATATAACCTTGTCAAACACTTTGCAAGGTCATATAATGGGCATCATAACCATAAGTTACTTTAATTTCCAATAGAAAAACTGGATCACTGCTTGTCACTCAACATTTTAGACTTTACTCAGTTCAGACATCTGTAAGTCAGAAACCACAAATAGCTCAGAGCTGTAATTTGCTACTTAATGTATAGAGATTTAAATAACGTCACATGCAAAATTTCAGCTGGATCAAACATCTGGAAGTGTGTCAGGAGCATTACTTATTGAACTCCTCTGGTAATATAGTTCATACTACAGTGATGCATGTAAAAAAAAAACAATCCTGGTGTGAAGTAAAAACATGAGGCAAACTTTGATGATGCACAGTTCATAAAACGGATCCCTGATGGCTGGAATTCAACCACAATAGTAGATTGAAAAGGAAAGCATACCTAACTGACAGCAGATTATAATTAATTTTACTAGATTACCTGTCAGCTTGAGGAGGATTTGTTAATTAAAACTTGCAAAAGACAAAACTGGAGGCTGTTTTACTAACTAACTGATTTTCTGCTGGCCTATAGGCATTCACCTGACTCTATATATGCTAAAACTTTGGGTTATTGAGAGAGCTCTGCAGTGATCATTGTAAACCTCTAAAATATCATACGCCGGTAAAAAACCTCACCTGCCTCAGGCATCTGCGTTGCTGAGCCGCATACGCCTAACTTGTTTTGATATGTCACGCTACAGCAACAAATGAAAAACAATAACGGTCCACATTAAGCTGTTCTTTCACAGAGGAGGTCCAAATTGAGGTTCATCTAATGTCAAGCCGCAAGTCGGATAAACGCTGGCCTGTCAAACTGGTTAGCTAACGTTAGCTAACCGTTTCTAAAGGGTCAAGGCAACCCCTCTGACGACCCCCGTCCCCGCGATATCCTCCACAAACCCACAACCTTGACCTAAAAGATTAATGACAACAACTCATTTGATGTGAAATACCTGTACTGTGGACTGGCACCATGTGTAAAGCCGAAATAGTTGCTTGCAGCCATTTTAGCCAACCTCCCCGCTACAGTACAGTCCACACAGGCTGGGACAAACAGCAGCGAAGCCGTGAAACTTAACTTCAAGATAGTTCCCCTCCCCCTCTCTTTGACTCATGCAAATCCGACCGCCAAAAGGGGCTTTAAACTGCAAACATATGTTATTTCCTGGTAAATAAATTACAGTGAAAACTACTGGTAATTAAAAATATACATATATAAAGTTTGTGAATTTGAATGGCCTGTTTTAAACATTTCAATGATGCTGCACTATTTATTAAGCGAAAACGGAAGTACTTTGAAGAGTACATTCATCGTCGCAAACCTGAATCAAATAAATACTTTTAACTGATTTTTTGTTCGCCTGGACAGCAATATGAAATGATGATCATGACAATGATTATAATTTGGAAAACGGAGATTAAATACATGGTAATAAAGATAAATATTAGATACAATTTAAATATTGATTGTTTTATTATCAAAAAATACAAATGTATGTTAATAGTTGACAACTAATGCATTACTGTGACATATGTTCTATATTTTTTTATTGTCTTTTTAATTAATTATGTTATTATTACACAGTTCATAATAATTACGTTTGTATGATTATTGTATTAATTGTTATTATCAGACAATACAACATAACATCAGAGGTGTTTGCTTTATTGTAATATACTAGGAAAGTATTTAACAAGAAATAGAGACAATTTAAGCCGCTTCTACATTTTTAACATAGGGACATTTCAAATTTGTATTCCAGTGAAGAAAACCTCTCTTCATGATGCACTATAAAGGTATGGCCTACATATATAGAGAAGTCCCAAAGCACAACAACTGTACCAGAGAGATGATTGGCTGGCCAAAAGTGAGGTAATGTGCTGCATACCTCATGTTGTATGAATAACTGTGTGTTGTGTGCTATGTATGAAAGAGACTGGGGCAATGAGACGGAGAGGGAGGGGAGAGGGTTTGGGTGGAAGGAGAGAGAGAGATGCTGTTGCCAGGGAACACCAGCCACATAGAGGACGGCAGAAAAAACAACTGCAGGATTATCCAGCAGAGTGAAGGACACAGAGTCCAAAGCTCGTTTCCCCCAAGTAAACGTAGGGTTAATTAAAATGGTTCCATGGAGGATTTTGGATATGGTCGAGAAAAATACATGGAAGATATAAAATTGTGATGATGTATGTGAATTTACATGAAGAAAAAAAGGGGAGCTAGATAGAACGTGCACGGTGCCAGAGCAGATGCATTCCCATTAAAGGAATTTTTTGTCTTGGAAGGGTGCAAAAAGACTATCGACTTACTCCTCACGGCCAATCTCTCTCCAACAGAGGTGGCCAAAGCTGGAGAAGAGGAGGAGTGATCCAAAACAGAGGTCCCCCCTGTCTCCTGACACCTGCTGCCTGCTATTTGCTGACACTGAGGACATTGTAGGACTGTGTCGGTGCATGAATGTTTATGCATATATATTCATGAAAGACAGACCAACCCATGCTTCTCGGCTGATATGGGAGATTCGACCCTGAAATCTTTGCATATGTGACTGAGGAAGAAGAGGACACCCAGACATAGACCTGACCTGGAGAGAAAATCTTGCCATCCAAGTGAGTTAACCATCTTAAATTAGCATTTTGCCTGTTGCACAGACAACTGATACTGATAACAAGCAGTAGGTTGTTCGTTAATATCCATGATGTTATTCTTTTTTTTTTATGGGAAGTTTGGTTTGGGGGAACTTACGAAGACAGTGGAGACATTTTATTGTAAAGGTGGTGCACATGGTTGTGGTGAATTTCAAAGAGGAAAGGACTGAAGTGTGGGGTCTTTCACTGGTAGTCAATACAATGACGTTATAAGTACAAATGTTATCATTGACATGTAGATCAGTTTATCTACATTGCCTTAAAAAACTTAAATTGTCTCTATATATTCTAACTATGTTATTTCAACCATCTTTGGATGGAGCTGTCCGTCGTTTATGTACCAATCTCATGTATGATTAGAGACTGGAAATTGTTTCCTACACCTATGGGTTAGATGTCATTCAGTATACCTTCACTCGTAAACATTGTCATCAAAACCCTCCTGATCATAATGATTGTTTAAGTATTCCTGTAAAATGTCTTCATGATGTTGACTGCATATTTTGTTTTTTGGTTATTTTATATTTTTTGGTCATCTTATCTTCCCATACATTTGTGATGTTAAAACCCATGTGTTGCAATTAGCTTGAGTGGCACTGGTATAAGGAGCTGTTGAAAGGAATCCTCTCTCTGGTTTGCTTATTGTGCAGTAATATCGCTGGACACCCAACCTAATGCTTTATATCTGTCCAATCAATTGAGTTTCTCTGTTTCTCCTATAATGTCTGCCAGAATGCAGAAACTCCTTAGGCATAATGTACTGTATATAAGAGCATGTGAACCTTATTTTTTAGAGTCAGTGAATCTGAGAAAAGATGGTCAATAAAGTTGTAACTTTCCCATTTTCCCAAATCCATTTTCACTCATGGATAGATCATTTTCTGCAATTATACAGAATATAGGTACTCAACATAATCCTGATTAAAGAAGAAAAAAATGGAAGTGAATACTCTTGATGCCTTAGGCCAGCGATGCTCAAATCCAGTCCTCAAGAGCTACTATCCTGCAACTTTTTGATGCACCCCATTTTTAACACACCTGAATCAAATGAGTGGCTCGTTACCATGCCTCTGCTGGGCTAAATGAGTGGATTGAGCCTGTGAATTCAGGTGTGTTAGAGAACGGATGCATCTAAAGGTCACAGGATGATAGCTCTTGAGGACTGAACTTGAGCACCCCTGCCTTATGCGATGTCATCAGAAGCATGTGTAAACAGAAGTTTTTGTTTTTGGAAAAAAGATTTTATTTGATCAAAAATTTAATTTCACAACAAAATACTAAAATGAGTAAAAGAAAAAAAAAACAATCATGACATTTTCTATAGGTGTATTATATCAGAACTTAGTTGATTTAAAGACAAGTCTAATGTATAACCTTAAAGCATATCCTTATTGAATCTACTGAATTCAGAGCCTTAGAATTACTGTTATTGTACCCACCTAATCTGCATTCAGTTATTAGACTGAATAATGTCTAAAGCATTCATCAGAATGTCACATCTTTCCAACCTTTTGAGGAGAGATGAATGAGTATTATTTCGGACACGTAAAGCCTCCAGTGTTGATAGGGATCAAAAGTTAAGAATGTGTAAAATTAGAGAGCAAAAAGAGGGGATTAAGCCCCTACACGGTGTTCCACACTGGCCTTTTACATTCCAAACTGGAGGAAGTTTGTCGGTGCTTTTTGAGGTTAAGAGGAGTTGATCCCAGGAAGCAGGTTCTGTCCTAGTCTGTCACATGTGCCTCACATGTACCCCTGTGGGCTTGCTTTTGAAAACCATGTGATCCACAATACTTTTCCCTTTTTAAATTGGAATGAAAGAATGCCAATTATTTGATAAACATCCACCCTTAATCAGATTATTTAGGCCATGATGTTTCTCCACTTGGGCCATACAATTGCAAATGATGGAGATTAATTGATGTTTTTCTTCACTCATCCAGTTCTGTGCTATTCCCTCTGAGGGATGGGCACAACAGAGGCAACCCTACGAATGGAGAACATGGAAGTAAAAGATGAATGGCAGGATGAAGACTTCCCAAGGTCAGTTCCTTGTATTTTCTGTTTAGTATATAAAATAATTATATTATCCATCTGTCTTTATTTATAGATATGTATTACACCAATAGGAATAGTAGGATGAAGTCATGTGAGATGAAGCACAGGTGTTGCCAGATCCTAGTAGCTCTGAGAAATGCCTTCTTCTCAGCTGTAATATCTCAGATTTATGTCAAAACGAAACAATAAAAAGCAAAATGAGGTTAAACACTGGTCAAAGTGTGATCCAAATGCTTTTAAAGAAGTAGAACGGCTCAGAAGCTGTGCAGATGTTGCCTCTTTTCATCTGAACAGGTAAATTAATTGCTTGGTAATGCTAGCCAAAGGTAAAAATTTGCATTAGTGAACCTGGCAACAGGCTGGGAAACAGTAAACAGGTGCTTCAATAACTGACCTTTAAATACGAGAAAGTTTACCTTGTCAAATTTAAAGGATGGAACAAACACATAGTGGTTCTACTTATTTGTCTTTATACATCATCAGGTTTAGCATGCCAAATTGTTTTTTTGTTTTTTTTTTTTGTTTTTGTTTTTTTGCAGACATACACAATTTTCTGGACTTTACACACTGCTCACAAAATAAAGGGAACACTTCAATACCACTAATAATACCAAATTTGAAGGCATAAAATATTCTCATAGAATACTTTGTTCTGTACAAAGTTCAATACGCTGACAACAAAATCTCACAAAAATCCTCAATGGAAATCAAATGTATTAACCAACACAGAAGGCAAGAGTCTGATCTTTACTTAAAAAAAATATGCCAATATTTCATCATATATTTGTCCATAGTTGACTTTGGAAAGCTTAAAAGGCATGATATATAACTTTTAAATGTTAAAGTCGGAAAACTGTAGGATGAACTGTACCCCTTTTTCCCTGATACCTCCAAATAGGGGAGACATGTGGTAGACAGGTCAGTATATTAGACCATTCTAGTTATAGACTAGTTAAGTTATAAAACAATATTGGAAGGGTTGAAAATCTTCTAAAAATTAAATGAAAATGAAATATTATGTCAAAACGACACATTTATGAAGACAAAGCTTGGTAAGGAGAGAATGAAAAAAACAAGCAGTCAAGATCCCCTTGGTAGCTTGGAGGAGGGACAAAGACCCACTGCTACAAGTTGGAGAATTTGTCAAAATGCCAACTATTGGTCATTAACCGAATAAATCTCCTTCAATGGAGACATGGGAGCAAACTTTTAGGAAAATGCACAGAATGTTGAAAACTTACATTGCTTTTCTAATGAGAGGAGCTTCTTCAGCTGGGGCAGGCAAACCATGGTTAGAGTTGATAACAAGAGGATGGAGCTGCTTTTTATTGATAAAATCAAAACAAGTTAGTTGATGTGTGCAGGTTGAAATCCAGAACTTAAATTGATAAGGTTGAAATCCAGAACTGAAATTGATAAACTGAAGTAGCAGGTTACTGTGGTTAAAATCAATCATTGGGCACTCCTCCTCCTCCCTCTTTCTTTATTCCTCATCTAATAGGGAGGCAGTGAGCAAGGGAGCAGGTGCAGCTCCATCAGCAAATGGTCTCAAGCTACGTCATGTGATGCATCAGCAGTGAAAAATCAACAACACCACTCCAGGAAAATGGTGGCAGCTTTTAGCTGCATATAGACACAGACAGTGATAGGAATCAGCAGTAACATATCACCGAGGGATGCTCTGCTTTAATGTTTCTGCCGCAAAATGAGAGGAAAGGGAATGACTCAGCAAACTGAATATAGAGGTGTGTGAGGTCAAAAAGCTAAACTGAATCGGTTCCCACAAAAGCTGCATCGCTCTCTCTCTCCTGCAGGTAAGCTGTACTTGTTATCAAGTTCATTGACTAATGATGACACAAACAAAATGATGAAGAAAGGAGAGCACCACGCCATTGTGAAAGAAATTAAATCTCCTGCAGCGTGTCCTCATTTTTTGTGGAGAGGGCTTTATTCATGACAAAGGAGGGGTTGCACCAGCAATCACTGCAGGACACCTCAGGGAGTTTAGACTGAGCCTCCTGCCTGTTTCTTTGAGCTGCAGCTGTATTTTGGGCAAGCATGTTGTCAAACGATATCCAGAATGTTTTTGCCTTTTTATTATAAAAATTAGCTAGAGGTAAATCCAGCTGGAATCGTAAAAACATGTCCTTCTTCTGCTTGTTGCAAAACTATTTTTTTCCCCATTTTGTCACATTATTACCATAAATTTTAATGTCTTATATTATAGTTTAATATAATACCACAATGCATAGTAGAAAATTATGAAGTTAAAGAAAAAATCATATGTATTTAAGGATATTTAGACATAAAAATATGAAAACATGCAGAGTATATTTGTTTTCTCCTCTTTTGAATAAAGACTTTAAATAGGTATTTTTATCTGTATTCCAGCCTTTTGTCTCTGCCA
Organism: Cyprinodon variegatus; assembly: GCF_000732505.1. NCBI lineage: Eukaryota > Metazoa > Chordata > Actinopteri > Cyprinodontiformes > Cyprinodontidae > Cyprinodon > Cyprinodon variegatus. The sequence continues at coordinate 971,194 of NW_015150483.1, forward strand.
TAGTAATACTAACCTGCTGACATTTCTGCACCTCCTTCTTTGTTAAACTACTAAAGCTTGGATTGGGAAAAACTGGATCTGTTGACACAAATGTTTAACTATTGACTCAGATTCCTTTCTGGATTCAGTGCTGGCTGTTTTATGCTGCTGGAAAAACTTCTACACAGTTTCAAGTGTTTTGCAGACACTTTGTCAGGTTTTCTATTATTTAGCTCTCATCTTCTCATCTTTGCTGCTGTTTTACTGTGGCAATCGTACACCCGAAATGATGCAGTGTTAGTTTTCATCCTATCATGGTTTAGCTTTGGTCTCTGACACGAGCACCTCTTGTCCTCTAATACTCAGACTAGTTCTTAATATCTTCTGTTTTGTCAAGGACCGGGCCAGAAGTCTCAGCAGAGACTCCCACATTTTCCTCTCGCCAGACAACTCCTTCAGCTCTGCTGAGGGAACCCTGAGATGCACCCAAGCCAGCCGAGAGACATAGACATTCCATTATGGCCTGGGTCCTCTCCTTGGCCTGGAAGTGCTCCCAGGCGAGGAATCCAAGGATAATCTGAAAAAAGATGTCTAAGCTACCTCAGCTGACTCCTCTCCAAGTGGAGAAGAAGCGGTTCTATTCCGAGTCAATCACACATGATTGAGCTGCTCGCCCCATCGCTAAGGAATTGTCCAGCCACCCTGTGGAGAAAGTTAATTTCTGTCCCTTTTGTCCAGGATCTTGTTCTTTGGATTATGACCCAGATTTGATGACCATTGATGAGGGTAGGAATGTAGACCAACCAGTGAATTGAGAGCTTTGCCTTTTACCACCAGCTTTCTCTTTAGCAGCAGCCACTTTTATCCAACTATTTATTTCCAGCCTTATTTCCCACTCACTTGTGAAGAGGACCTCAATATACTTGTACTCCCTCACTTGAGGAGGGAGCAGGAATTATCATACAACTTCATGGGGAAAAGCCTAATTTTTCTGGTTGAGAACCATGGCGTCTGACTTGGAGTAGCTGATTTTTATCCCAGTTCGTTCAGCCACAAATAACCACAGTACATGCTCAAAGTCTAGGCAGGAGGGAGCCTGCAGAACCAAGGTATCTACAAAAAAACACGGACAAAATATGCTGATGAAGATTCTCAGTCATCCATTTGACATTTGAATTGGGAAAGCTTCCTGGAGGGGAAGCCAAACGTCTTCAAACCTTGGAAACCAAGTCCAGTGGATTGTTTTTAAACTTTTACGGAATCACGGACAAAATAGGCTTGTCTCCAAACCAGACCACTCCAGTCCTTGGCTTCACCTAGAAATCCTGCCTATAAAGGTTATGAACAGGACTGGTAACAGATGGGATCCTTGCCGAAATCCAACATGCACAGGGAAAAGGTCTGACTTCATGCTGGAAATGCATACCAAACTCTTGCTCTGCTTGTACTGAGACCGGATGGACCCTAGTAAATAACCATCGACAACTTGTTTCTGGGGTGCAACTCACAGTCAGAATCAGAATCAGATCAGAATCAGAAATTCTGATCAAATGGAAATTCAGTCAAATGGAATTGGCCTTTTTTGGGTTGGCTGAGAAGTGTGCACCCCCCTATAGTTAGAAAACACCCTCTGGTCCCCCTTCTTATGGAGGGGTAACACAACCTATCCCTGCCAGTCCAGGGTTACTGTCTCCGACCTCCACATGATGTTGAAGAGGCATGTCAGCCATGACAGCATCCTTAGGCCTAAGGTACTCATGGTTGGTCTCACCCACTCCTGACTCCTTGCCAAAATTGAGTTTTTTTGACTACCTCAGTGACCTCAGCCTATGCGTTTAACCCATTTCTTTTTCCTCCATGGAAAGCGTGTCAGCCGGGTTGAGGAGATCATCAAAGTATTAATTCACCATCCAACGATATCTTCATCCAGGGTTAGCAAAGCACTGGTTCCCCTTCCATAGGCACTCATCGGTTTTCCAGAATCTCTTTGAGGCCCAATGACAGTCTTTATCCATAGTCTTTACAAACCAAGGACCAAAGTTTAAAATGACAGAAGTACTCTTTTAAGAAACCATAGCGATATTTGATTCTATAGATAGGCATGGACCCCCACAAAAAGAGAAATAGTTTTAATAGAATAAAGATGGACATTTCTTTTTGTGTCTAAAGACATCTTTCTTCTACTTCAATTCATCTCCTTATCTCCTCCCCCTATTTTCTACCCTGAAATCTTTTATTTTAATAAGCATCTCTTCTTTTCAAGGATAATAGCCAAATGTTCCCAGCTTTGACAAGTTCAGTAAGCATCATGCTAAACACTAATGAGTGAATTGTTTAAGACTGGTGTGACTAATCAGGCATTCTTTCCCTTCAGACCTTTACCAGAGTACGGCGATATGGACCCCTCCTGTGGTCTCACAGATACCAGAGTCTGTAAGTGTAAATATATCACATGCTAATATGAGCACATTACTACTGGAATAAATTATAAAGGATATTTGTTTTTTGATTTCTTGCTAAAGCTCCTCCTAACTCCTTACACGTGAGCCCAACTGGAGGAGGAGGTGGGGTGTCTTCGTCTCACCGCAAACGCCGCACACTGGTGGCCCCTGAGATGAACCTGTCCTTGGATCAAAGTGAGGGCTCTCTGCTATCAGATGATTTCCTAGACACCCCAGATGACTTGGATATCAATGTGGATGACATTGATACACCAGATGAAACAGACTCACTGGAATTCATAACCAATGGGAATGATTTGGAGTGGGAAGGTAAGTAGTACATTCCCATATGTACGGTTTTAATTTATAGAATAGGTTTTCCTATGGAAGAGAACTTTATAATACCACCTCCTGCTGTTTATCTAATCAAAGAAAAAAATTCACATTTTCAGTTATTTTCTCTATCCAAAACTGTTCATCTGTTGTTTTAACATCATCATGTTAAAACAAGAGGCTATAAGTCTACATCTATAGAGCAATGCTAATAAGAGAAGAAAAAAAAGTGAAAAGTGCTGAGAACTTAATCAACACATTTGAGTGTTAGCTTTTCTATACAGACACATACACCCTCAATTATATCAACAATTTATTAAGGAAATCTTCCCTCTTAAAAATGACCTTCCTCGTGCACCTCTTGTGACATCACATAAGGCACTCTTTTAAGTGTGATTGTGTGTTTTTTTGTTGGCTTATTTACAATTCCTTTGCACAATTTTAAGTTATGAAATCTGTTTTTGGAGTGCTTTTATGGTATATTTTGCACTGCTGTGATCAAAGGTTTGTGAGTTTACAACAAGTGTTTCAGAATAACATTTGATTCCTGCTCCTCTGTTTCATGTATAAGACTCTTAGTGATCATTGAAGATTTTGAAAACCATGGACCTGGTCAAAACATTTTATAAAGTTAATTTTTAAGTTCCAGTGCTATTTTCCCTAGATCTTTTCTTTTATATTCTTCTTGCACCAACAATTATCACCAGTTTGCTCCCTCTAACCTGCAGTATTATACTGTATTGTCATGATTCTGGGTGAAAAGGAAGCAAAAGCAATAAAATTAATCCTATTAATTTGTGGTCAACATAAAAGTTATTCAGGTAAACTAGAATATTCTAGTTTGCCTGAACAATCTCAGGTTTTTTCTTCAGCCAGCGCAGTTCATGGAAACCCTTGTAGAATCAAAAACCCAGACCTGTCTCCTGTACAGATGACACGCCTGTGGCTTCCGCCAAGGCAGGTCCAGGTGGCGGCCATGGCGCACCAGCTGAGGATGGAAATGCAAACAATGGCCGACTGTGGAGAACGGTGATTATCGGGGAGCAGGAGCACCGTATCGACATGCAAATCATCAAACCATACCTCCGGGTCATCACACACGGAGGTAGGTGTCAGCCGGAGAAATTTTGAGCCTTGATTTAAAGATGTTTTCAGAATAAAACTTCCTGATGTCTCTCATCAGGTTATTATGGTGAAGGCCTAAACGCCATCATTGTCTTCTCTGCTTGTTACCTGCCTGACAGTAACTGTCCAGACTACCACTACATCATGGAAAACCTTTTTCTGTATGTCTATTGGTTAGACCGCATTTTTTCACATCGTACAATTATAAATGTGAAATAAATCCTCACCTCTTTGACCTGCAGATATGTGGTCAGCAGCCTTGAGATGCTGGTGGCTGAAGATTACCTGATCATTTACATGAATGGAGCCACTCCACGAAATAAGATGCCTGGAATCAGTTGGCTGAAAAAATGTTACCAAATGATTGATAGAAGGTAAACAAATACGGATGATTAAAAAAACATCCAGTGTGGACTCAGTTTGTAATGATTTTACAGAAAGTTGGATTAGGGATAGTCTGCGATGTAAAAACACTGAACATTTTTCCTCAAGGTCAGACAGCTATGTGTGACACTGATTCTGACACATATGACAGGGAGAGTAATAGAAGCTTTCACATGTTGTCCGGCAGTAGACTGAAAATGACTCAGCTCTGTTTATAGCACAAGATGATTGGATAAACCTGGTTTGGTGTTAGGTGTCTTCTATGTCCACTAAATACAGCAAAAAAAAAAGATCATTGGAATGAAACAACATTTATTTTATTGTGTTCGGTTGTTTTATTTGTTTTTTTTGTGGCAGATTAAGGAAGAATCTCAAGTCACTGATCATCGCTCATCCTACATGGTTTATCCGCACTGTTCTAGCGATATCCAGGCCTTTCATCAGGTAACAGCAATAGGCCAATCCATGAACACCTGCATCCTGAATAAGCACAAGATTTAAAGCTATAGAAATCATTGTTTTACTTTTTTAAAGTGATTACCTATGTAGATTTGTAAAAATATCGAGTATTTTAAAAATTATCTTTTTCATCACTCAGTGGCCAAGATTTTATTAAAATGAAAAGTAATACATTTTTATTGACTTTATTCAACCTTACCTGTTCAATAATTTTCATGTAGGTCTTGAGGATTTTAAAATATTCCTCCAGTTCACCAAGAAGGTTATTCAGCTGGCAACTGCTTCTTCCAGCAGTATTAGAAAGTCAGAGATGTTGCTATGGTACCACTCAAAAACAAAAGGATAGCCTCATTTTACCTTTTATTTCCCTAGCTATATGTATAATTGCTATTGTAAGTAATCCATATTGTCATCCAGGATAAAATCATAAGGACCAAAACAACAGCAATGTTTTCAGTTTAAGTTTACATCTTTAGTACATTATCATTAACTTAAGATTCAGCAAATCCTGCAGCGCCACACATCCAGCAAAACTGCGGTGCACCACAGTGTAAGTTTTATTTTCCAACCAGCGTGTCACCGCATGTTGAGTTATCAGGTAACTCTTAAGATGGTAATTCTTCCTGTGGTGCACCTCATGCTGTATTTAATAACTATGTTAACATCCTTTGGATGTTTGACTCATAGTGTTGGAAGGTGTTGCATAAAGGCTGTTCTGGGCAAGCCTTTTCTGTTTAGCACACTATTTATTTCAAAAATAGAAGAAAAAAAAAGTTTATAAACATTTAAACTTTCTTTTTAATCAGCTCAGCTTAGAATTACTTACTTCAGGTTTCACCAGTCTAGCTTTTTTAAACTTGGCACTGTAACTGATCTAACGCAGTGTAGATTTAACTTAGTGTTAATCAGGATCCTGAATCAAATAATTAAATAATTGATCATTTCTTTATTTTGGTGAAGTGTAGAGTTATGTTTTTTACAGTGGTTAGACTTATTTTATGCCTTCCCCTTAAACAATGGCACCATGCTGATACTCATGCTGGGGATGAGCCTTATCTGTGCGCTACTGCTTTATTCTCTCTTGAGTGTATTAAACAAATAGGTGGGATGTAGCATAATAATAGTAATTAATTCTATAAATGAACTTTATTGGTCTCACAATGGAGAAATTTGTCTCTGCATTTATCCCATCCCCTTGGGGAGCTGTGGGCTTCCATCGTGGGATGCCCAGGGAGCAGTGTGGGGTTAAGGTCTTTGCTCAGAGACCATGATTTGCAGAGTGGGGCTCAAACTCAGTAACTAAGGATTCCAAGCTCTATACCCTAACCACTAGGCTGCACACAGAAATTAAGGATGTTACATGAGTTAGGTTTAAACATTAAGTGGTCTACAAATACACAATGACTTCAATGTTGGTGTTGAAACTTAATTAAATCTTAATTCTGGTTCCTCATTCATCTCAGGTGAAAATAAACTAAATTAAACCCACCTGTCTTTAGGTTAAAGAGATCCAATGCAAACATATAAATGACAAGATGTATCATACCACTATTTGCTGTAACTCTTCATGTTTCTGTGTTTCTCTCTGCAGTGTCAAGTTCATGAATAAGATTCAGTACGTCCACAGTTTGGATGAACTTGCAGAGATTGTCCCCATGGAGCACGTCCATGTTCCTGAGTGTGTGATGCAGTAAGTACGTGTGGCCTCTAGATAGAGCTGCAGGAGAAAGGCAACACTTATTCCAGCAGTAAAATTATGATGCATGTAAATTTCACCAAAAAAAAAAACCCAGCCTACTCTGATCTGTTTTCAGTATAAGGTTTGATCGGCTTACACTTTTATTTCTGTAACAAAGCTGAACAGTGTTTTTCTTCTTTTAGATATGATGAAGAACGAATTAAAGCCAGGAAGGAGAGGTGAAACACTGATTTATTTGATATTGATTAGATTGTAACCATCATGCATATCTGTCTAACTTAATAGCATTGTACCTGTAGATTTACTTAATTTAATTGCTGCTAACAGATCTCTGAATTTTCTTGGAAATAAGAAAAACTAGAAAAGCTTTTGTGTGTGTGTGTGGGTGGGTGTGCAGGATGGAGCAGGAGAGACGACAGCATGAACAGCAGTCAGTCCCACAGGGGCCAAATCAGAAATCTGCGAGGTAAGTTATAAGGCCCATATAGGCTACTGAATCTTGGCATATTTCACAATGTTGAACTGCAGGTGGCTCGGGTGCATTTAGAAGTTCTAATGGTATCTTTATTTTCCAGGCCGAAATCGATGATTGTGGAGCAATAACTATGAGAAGGAAACAACAATGAAGGGAAGGTAAAATAAACCCCAGTTGTGGATGTTTTTTACTATTTTAGCCACAAGATGGCTCTGTTCTATAATAGTTTGAGTGAAATTGCAATTGGTTTTATCTACCAATTACATCTTTGCTCCATTATCTAAATCAAGCCTGCAGATTACACATTTCAGTTTTGCATTTACAAAACCTTATAGTATTCATATCTTATAGACTTTGTATATTTTATCATGGAAAATAATTTGTTTAATATTAAAAATGTATATGGAAAATTAGATCTTCATAAAATTGCACATAACCAAGAACACACCTTCCCCACAGTAATAGATGGTAGTGACATGATCATACTGTAGGAATAGGTTTCAGTAAGGATAGAAAAGCTAGTTAGCGTTATGCATGGATGTAGCTTAAAAAACGGGGGAGGGAAATCTGTTAGAGGCTGCAAAAGACTTATAATTAAGTAGAGGCTCATCTTCCAAAAAGAGTTATTTACCAGAGCTCTAATGGAATTGTTTAGGCTAGTGCAAAGAATATAACTGTGTTATGATTGATTCAAAGTTTAGAACCCAAATTAAGTTGAGTATTGGTGCCAAAACCTTAAAACTGGCATCCATGAATGTTTGTCATTCACTGTAACTGAGCTTGATCTGTTACTGTAAAGGACAGGGTATCTTTCAAGAGCTGGCAAACCATTTCAGATGTGCAAAGCTGATGGAGACCAACTCCTGCAGTAAAATATGGTTCTTCAAAGTGGTAACCTTAAAGGGTGAATGAAAATTATATGATAAAATTACTCACCTTATAAGATGTTAGTACCGGTAAAATACATTGAAGATTGTGAGAAATAATCACAGAAAGTAAAAATTTTATTTGATATCAGTGGGCTACTTATTTTCAATGATAAACATTTTAGCTCATCACATAAAAAAAGTATAATTTGTTCTTTGGAAAAGTCTCATTAGTTTCTTTAAGTTTTTTAGAATAATTAGATGATGAATTATTAGATACTGTATACTCTAGCACAACTGGACACATCTGTTGTACATAACAGGAATTATCCAGTTTGGGTGTTGGAATGTTTTCTTTATTCTATAAAAATCTTTCTAGCATCTTGCGCTGCAGTTCTCCTTTAACAAATTTTCAAGATCCGGAGGGTAGATTTTGTCAAAACTAATTCTTTCATCTTTAGTGAAAAGGAGCTTTTTTCAGGGGTGTTTAGGTTCTTTTTTTAACTTGTTATGTGATGCATAATAATATTTCAGTTTGCTTAAAACTGACTTTATTATAGTCCATTCAGTGCTTTATTATTATGGAACTATAACAGACATCAACAGCTTTCTGCGCTTTTCAGCTGTTTCAAACCAGTAACCTGAGAGACATACTGTAAACAAAGATTTAACACTCAAAATATCTCTACAGTCATAAACAAGGTTAATGGGAGGAATAAGATCTACTATAATGAGCTAAACAAGAGGGAAATAAAGATTTAAGCATGCATAGCTCTTCACTGAACTGTCTTAACCAATAAGAAAACTCTAGAATTGTTTTAAAGCTTCAGCTAAATGCAGTTTACCCAAATCAGTGAGATCTGATGCCCAGAACACAGTCAGCAGAGAGCCACTATTCTCCTAAACGCAGTCATACCCTGAGCTATTATATTGCATTGTTTACCAGTTTCTTTAAATGCTGTGGTGCTTTGGGAATGAATGGCCACCCCCACAAATCCACATACCTCAGCACTGCAGGAAACATACAAAAACCCGGGCACTCCCATTGTTACCACCATCACAGCATATTGTTAGAGAGGCTGCACAGGCTGCAGTAAAAGAAGATCCTATATGTTATAGAGAACAAAAATCCACAAATGAACTTTAACTTCGTAGAAAGACATATGTTAACATGAGGATTTCATACCATCCCTCCAACTGAATCATTCATCCATATTATTTCCAATGTATACAGTCAAATTTTCTTACTGCAAGCGCTGCATAAAGCTTGCTACAAAAGCTTGCTACAAAAGCTTGTCTTGTAAGATATTTTTCTTGAAAGAAAATATGTAGAGTATCAAAGTATGTTGATAATTAAGATATATATTAATTGACTCATTAATGTTTTTGTATTGTATAACATAAGCATTAATTAGTCAATTAAAGCTTATGTAATGCAAAATAAGCAAATGTCTGGAAAAATCTGTTTTACTTCCCTGCATTTGTCTTTGTGTATGCAGGGGGTGACATAGAGGCATCCAGCACGTGAACACTTTCTCCCCTCTTTTGTCCACATCCAGCTGCTAGTTCATATTGCTTCGCAGTTAAAAAGGGGACTGCTCTGTCACATAACACTCACGCCATCAGCAATGGAATGGTCTCCCAACAGGAAAAGGCTGCTCTGTTGAAGGAATTGTTTTTTTTAATAGAAGTCGACATCACCTGTTGTAGGATCGGATATGTGGTTCATATTAAATTGTTGCACCATGATTAGGGATTTGATTCATTGCTTTACTTTTCCCAGTCATGTAACATCTGGTCTTACATGACTGGGAGACCAAGGTTACAATCATGGCTGATTTAATGTCACAGAATTAATCATAGTAGTTGAAAATGTTATTTTTTATCATAGCTTAAAATGAAAAGTGGTTCGATGGCTTGTGTTGTAAAATATGAGTCTCTGAGATGCAGCGAGTTTCCTGTGCGGGCACCACTAAATCAAACTCCTTGCACAAAAGCACATACTGCTTTTAAGGAAATTGTTGGCTCAGATGCTGATATAGCAAAGTAAAAAATATGCCTTCATCTCTCTTTCATCTTACCTCATAGCTGCTTTAACTCTAAGGCCTTTCCGAGCTCAGTCTTAATCTTTCTGACATTTAAAAAAAAAGTCCAAATAGACTAACCTTAATTTATGTAAGTCTCCTCTCTTTCTGGCCTCAGTTGCTATGTGAATTACTATCTGTACTTTATTGTGTATTATGATGTGCCTGCGTTATACTCATAATAAACTACATGTTTGCATTTTTCTGATCTAGAAAAATCACATAGGAAGACTTATCTATATAACAAATGCATTGTAGATATTTGTTTTATGGGCAAACTTCAGACAAATCTTAGGTGAAATGTTTATATTACTACATACCAGATGCATGTTTTTCATAGAAATAATAGTACTAACCCTGTACAGTTAGAAATTTCACTTGGAACAAGACATGTGAATTGAAATAGATAACTACCCTGAAGCCTTTTGTTTTTTTAAATCCTTTTTCATTCATTTTGTGCTTTGATAGAAAGTGAAGTCTAGGAGTCTCTGATGAGACAAGTACGGAATTGTGGGTTTTTACACCTTAGCACATGTCACAATAAAAAAGAAAAGGGATATATATGTCCAAACATTACAGCAAAGTTTGTGTTAAATAAAAAAAAAAAATCATGTTATGCTGTGGCATTTAGAGCTCTTTCAGTGTCATAAAAAAATCCTGAATCAAGTTTTCTACAAAATAACCCTTACCCCTTCTGTAGCAAACCTTCTTCTTTACACAGTGCAGTCACACAAGGACTGTTTTCCCGAAAAAAACATGTCCATTGTATTTTCAGACTGAAATGCCGCTCCTTATCTGAAATTCTAATAAAGTTTTGGCATGTTTCAGCATCTGTTAACCCTGCTCTGTAAGTTGACATGGCCTGTCACGTCCCAGCTGTTGCCCCTGCTGTTTCACTTTATCATAATACCATTAACAGTTGTTAGTAGCGAGGAAATAGCACAATGTAATTAAAGGAACTCCTGGGAATGACCCATTGCTTTGCAAATGTTTTAAACAGCAATTTTCAGTGTTTGCTGCTGAATTTTACACACCTATGGCCCTGCTAGCAACTGTACCATATAATTGCAATGGTTTGGAGGGGAAAACATTTGTTTCAATGCTGCTTATCCCTATTTAATCTTAGATAGGATTTATGCAGCTTGAATTTTGTAAATTTTTTTAACTACCTTAAATATTAGTTAAGAGGTGATTAAAATCAGTTTTTTAAGTTTTCTATATTTTAAGATTCTTAAAAAGAGGGGATATAGAAACCACAGGCCTGTTAACATGTATTTCTGATGTTGATTTGCACTACTGGATATGGATCGTCACAAAAAATAAAACTTATTTAAGTAGTGTTTATATATTAGGTTTCTACACTGCAGTAGGGAGAGAAAACTGTTTGAAATTTTTAATTTAAGTTCTGCTCATTTGAAGTAGGGTATTCTGAATAAAAGGTTCTGTCATTCTTTTTTTTGAGTGCCATTTTTTTTTTTTACATTGTTTCTAAAGAGGCTGGTTTAATGAGTGAACTGAGTGCCTATTGCTAAACTTAAATGCAATTTAAACCAATGTCAGAATGTAGAGTGAAGTGTTTTGATTTATAGCAAATTTATTTTATTTATAATGTATCAATACAATCCTTCCAAAATATAAATGTTCACTGTAAAAGCACAACATAAACATGTATATAGTATCATTGTTGCTGTGAAATCTTTGTTCAGGCTATTATTATTCATAGTGCAAAGCTGGCTGTAAATATGACAAACAAATAAATTCCTCCCTCAAAAGTCTTGTGTCTACTATAAACTGTAGAGTGTTATGGAAACAATTACAACGATTTATGGGGGAAAAACAGTCTCAGCAAATGACTTTGGTAATATGTATTTTTCAAGCAATATGTATTTTGAACAAGCTAAAAGTTTAAAATCTTCTTCCATATGAACTGGTAAGCATATGATCTTTCACATTAACCTAGAAGTTAAAAATATACAGACATGTATCAAAAGTCCAGTACTAAGTTACAGAATTAGGTTTCTATCAAAGCAACTACCATTTTGCATATCACTCAACATTAGAGTACTACTTTGAAACAAAGCATATATATTATAGAAAATAAAGCAATCACCTGGCTTTATTTTGTTGTCCTAGTTCTCATTTGAACCATTGACATTTACCCTAATTTTTTTTACTTTCTTTTATCTCACTGTTGAACAAAAAAAGCTCTGTACGTGCCAGATACACATGTGAGATGAGAACTGGGAAATACAACATTAAGCCTGCATACTCATTAAATGATCCTAAACTTTTATTACCATTTCAGTATTTATTTTATTTTGATCAGTTTTAAGAAAATGTTAAAGCCCGAAATGAACACACACACATATATATATATATATATATATATATATATATATATATATATATATATATATATATATATATATATATATATATATAATTTAAATCAGTGCCAAATTCGTCTCGCTGACTGCCATTTACTGTAATGTGAGCTTAACTGTGGAACATCAGCAGACATCCCACCCGACATGACACAACTGTTATTAAAGTGCATCCATTCGACACCATCAATGGTAGTTTTCCACAGCTGTGGCTTCTGGAGGTGGATCAACTGCTGAATGGAAGAGTACGGACCGTGTGGGGAACATATCTAAATGGTTTGCAGTCTTCGCACTCCGATAGGCTGTCCTAGGGGCTTGTGTGGAATCTGATTGGCTGGCGAGAAGTGGCACGTAGCGCGAAGGAAAAATGTGAGCACGCTGTAGCACGAGAACACGGCGTCTCTACGTAGCCGTGACGCAATGCCAGTCAGGCTTGATATATACTGAAACGCTTCACCCACCCATCAGCGAGCGAAGAGAAGACTACAAGACCACACGTTTAAATGTTTTAAAACTTTACTTTTGTTGGAGTATCGCTTCAGACTTCAGTGTTCCTGAATTTTAATTTCAGTCGAAGTAAAGAGACTTTCGAGAGAAGGAGAAATAATGAAGTACATAATAGGAATTGGCGGGTAAGTGTGCTTAATGTTAAAAATAACGTGTTTGTGTGTAGCCACTACATATTGTCTATATTTCCCATGTAGAAAATGTAACGCTTAGTGTTATATTAAAATGAAAAAGATTATTTCAAAAAAGAAAGAACCCATAGTTGTTTACCGTTAAAAAAAACAACATATATTTGTTTATAGTTTATAAAAATAAATGGTTTGCATATTCAATTAGTCTCCTATCGAGGTTTTTATGACTTTTATGGTTTATATGTTCAGGATGTGCGAATGTTTTAATCAGCCGCCCGCCAGAAAGCCCTTTAAAGCAACTTCCGGTTTTATTTGTTGTCATGGATTGAGCGGGACTTTTGAAAAATCAGCGCGTGATTTGCTCCAAAAGTGGAGGGAGATTTATCAATTTCATCTGCAGTCTCCATATTATGACTCTGTCTTGATTATTAAACATTTTTATATACACTCTGGAGACCTAACTTGCGGTTGTGATTGCTTTGTTTATATTTTCTAGATATTTAATTTTTCTTTACAGAGCTTTATCCTATTTTTCTCTGACACCCTCCTGCTGATTATTCTGTCAGAGGTTTTAACACACAGCAAAGGTGTTTAAACAATAAATTAAACATTTTAAAAAAAGATTTTTAATTTTCTTTCTTTTTTTACAGAGTCACCAATGGTGGTAAAACCACTCTGACTAATAAACTGATTCAGACTTTGCCCAACTGCTGTGTTGTGCACCAAGATGACTTCTTCAAGGTGAGTCTCACTGAACAGATTAAGATATAACAATAGTTTGGTGTGTCTTTTTTCAATCATTAGTACTGCCTGAGCTTTGTATGCGAGTGAAGAAGGTCTTTCCTTTTCTAGCATCCTGTTCTTTTTCTTGATTTCTATGCAACTCTATCCCTGTTTAGCATATTTATGTCTTCCCCTTGCTATATTTGCATACTAGCCCTTGCTTGTTTTATTGCATGCTATTTGCTGTGGTTCTTCTTCTGCCATTTTTTCCCCCCCTCACTCGTTTGGCCTAACATTTGTGGCATGTGAGTGAGATCTGCAAGTGTTCAGAGCTGTGAGGTTGCAGCAATGTTTTATTGGTCACTGTTATTTCAGAAACCCGATCAAATAGAAGTCGGGGAGGACGGCTTTAGGCAGTGGGATGGTAAGACTTCACTGAAGACTGCCAGTGACTCATATTTGACTATAATGTAGATGACCCCATCCTCCTCAGTTCCATCAATTAGAGCTAAAACATGAATTTGCTGTTACTTCCAATCAGAAAACACATTCATAAATCATTACAGCTTTTGTTTGGGAGTTTTCTGACCTTCTCCTCCCCCCCTCTCCCATTATTTCCCTTCTTTCTGTCTCTTGCTCCACAGTGATCACAGCTATGGACATGGAGGCCATGACCAACACGATAAAAGCCTGGATTGAGAACCCAGCAAAGTTTGCCCGTTCTCACGGTGTACCCCTGGCTCCTGTTCAAGATGTGGCCAACCCTGATGAGCAGATCCACATCCTGATAGTTGAAGGCTTTCTGCTGTATAACTACCCGTAAGTTGATTGTTGCTTTGTGTATTAGTTTGAATCCAGCTATGGATGAAAAGTGTTTTCTTAGCATGTGTGCGGCAGCCAACTTGTAGGGGTGAAAGCCAGCGATTGGGCAATCTTTGTTCTCAGGAACACAAATAATCAAGTAAAGGCAGACACGTGTGTTGGGCCATGTGCTGATTTTGCATGTTCACATTGGGCCATGTTTGTAGACCCCTGCATGCTTGTTGGATAGTTAGAGATAAGTACCTCTGCAGAGGGGTGGCTCTTTCAAAGTGGTCCTTTGCAGTGACACCAGAGTGAAAGGCACTCAATGTACTAGTGATGAATGTTTAATATGCTGCTGAGATGCAGATAAGCGAGAGCATGAACCGTTTTCTTACTGCTTTTTTTAGATGCAGTGTGTAATGTGAACGGTGTTCAAAATGTGTTCATCTTTCTTGTAGGCCCCTGCTGGATGTTTTCAGTAAGTGCTACTACATCTCAATCCCCTACGAGGAGTGCAAAAGAAGGAGAAGGTAAGCTACGTTTCTGCCATTACTAAGTTCTATATCAATATTAGTTACCACTTCCTCACTCCATGTTTCTTGATGATTTTCATTTTAGTACGAGGCAATACACGGTCCCTGATCCTCCTGGCCTGTTTGACGGCCACGTGTGGCCCATGTACCTGAAGCACAGAAAGCAGATGGAGGAAAGCGGTTTGAATATCGGTGCGATTTTTAAACCAAATCTCATTGAACTGTTAAACTAGTTTGTGATCTGAACTTTTTTTTGGAATTGAATGTTTAAATATGTTTGTTGCAGAATACCTGAATGGTTTGAATTCCAGAGAGGAAATCTACAACCAGGTGTATGAGGATATTCAGAACAACCTGCTCAATCGTTTATAGGTAAGGGGGTAGGATTTCATTGCTACTTTAATATTAAAAAGTCTTTTTCTACATTTTTTTCCAAATGTATTTTTTTTTTTTTTATGTTTTTTTTTTCTTTATTTTGCAGCAGGAGGATTCCACTTCACACCTGTACAGACTGTAAATAGTCAAGGATTTTTTTTTTTTTTATAAGGTGTAATTTTATTTTCTTGTATATAGAGATGAGCAGTTTTTAAATTATGTTTTTATCTCCTTCATGGACAACATGTTTTTCTTATTGAAATGTTTGCCGTTTGTTTTTGATATGTTGTTGACCACTATTGGTCTCCATGAGTGTCTGCTGTCAATAAATACATGAGTTGCTGTTAAAATACAGTTCATCAAAACATCTTTGGCTGGTTTCTGAGTAAAGTATGTCTAAGAAAGGACTCAAGTGGTTGGTGATGGTCTACCATGCAAGCTCGGTTTCCTGGTCTCATTTTGAAACTAATTTCTTTTAATCAAGCGAAAATTAGAAATTACTCCGACTTAACGGCCAATATGTGTCAGCTACATTTTCACAAAGGGCTAAATTTGTTTGGCATCTAAAGATTTGATCTGAAACAATTTAAAACAGAAATCTAATAAAACTGCTTTTGATTAAGTGGGAAAAGGTGCATACAGACACACTATAGTTATTATCATGTATACAAATAAAATAGAAATTTTCAGTTAATGGGATAGACCCTATATAAGGGCTACAATTATTGTGCTAGTATGGATTCGAAATGTATCCTGAAAAACTTGCACCATCATTTAATGGGTAATTTCATTTCCTAGATATCACAAGTTGTAGTCTAGGTGAAGTTTTTTTAAGGGCTATGACCCTTATGTCTATTTTTAGAAGCAGGAAGTACTCAAACTTGTACTGTACATCTGCCCTCGTGGGTGTTTCCAGATTTACAGCCCTGAAATAACTCCTCAGTCATCTCACGTAGATGCTAGAGTAGGTCACAGTGCCCATAAGATTTATGCAATTAGCACAAAAGCAAATGCAGCTTTGGTTCTCCAATCTCGTGCAGATAGAACATGTGTTCCTCTTCTGTGTGTATAAATGGATCAGAACAATTTCTATGTATAGGACTGTCAGGTTGGGGTTTAATTTACCGGTAAGCCTCCACCTCTTCATAGTAGGTGGAAGTTCACAGATTTGCTGTTAACGTTTTTCAGAATAGTATGATTTAGTTGATTCTCAGTCATCCAGGTCATAGTCCTTCCGAAAAAGGTAAAACAAAACATTGGACTTTGTTTTCCAAGTTTGAAGAAGTTTCACTTCCCATCCAGGCAGTAAAACTTATTTGGAATGGTATGATATAGTGGTTAAATATAAAATCTCAAATTGTCTTATAGTATCTTATGTTCTGCTCAACTTTGACTGCTGTGTGCAGCAGCATTCACTCTGACGTCACCTGTAGACGTATGTGATCTGTCATGTGGGTGTCATATGGATGTTGGTTAGCAAGGTGCTTATTGTAATACCCTTGCAGGGGCAGGCATGCAAAACCCATTTGGCCTAGACTCTCTATGCTAAAAGTAACAGCAGCATACTTAATCCCTGCAAGGACAAAATACAAATCGGTGTATATCAAATAATAGTGTTTTTTTTAGGTGTGCTCCACCATAGGGGATGAAATAATCCTGCACTCACATATTAGCCAGTGTCAAACATCTGCTAAGTAAGGAGTGCAGAAGTTCTCCTGCTTTATCATAGCAGATTACAGAAGCCCTATCACTGTCTACGCAAGAGTGAACCACAACTCCAAGGACAGCAATTTCTGCTTTTATGTTGGTACTCAGTGTCCTCAATTACACATGCAGAACACTGTTGTGCTGTTTCCTGTTTTTGTGGGCGCCACATGCCTTTTTTGGAACAGAGTACCACATGAGGCGGTTTATACGGCACTATATCACAGTGGAAAAAATGTGCAGAACGTGCTGTATGCTCAGCGAGGAACACTGGATGTCCGACCGTTTTCTTTCTTCCAAAAAGGGTTTTAAACTTTTTGATTTAAGAGCAATGTAATGTAGATTCAGATTAGCATGTGGATTATTTACAAACTGTTAATTATTGTGTAATAAGGGAAATGTAAATGAATATCAGTCCTAACAGCCTGAACTGGACCTCGTTAATGTCTCATGGCTTGCACACAGGCACAATTCTTTCCTTCTTTTTTTCCCACTGGCTCAGAGAATCATAGCCAGAATATATATAAAGCAGGGCTGGTTAGAATGAAGAAAGTCTGCCTTCACTTCTCTAATTGCAGGGCGTGCTCTCTGTGTTTTTCTTTTTTTTCTTTTTCTGCTGTTCTCTCTGGGTGTAAGCTACCTGTCTCTCTGCACGTCCCAGCAGCCGGCGTGACTGAGGACAGAATGAAACAAAACAAAGGCAAAGGGGAATCAGGCTCACGTTCATTAAAGCAACATCACCAGGAACTGGCAGCAGTAAAATCTGGTAGTTTGAACCTTTTTCCTCTCATGCATAGGAGCCCCTACGTCATATAACTGTATCTGTAGCAGTAATAAGGGAATAGACTGCTGTCTTTACATTTTTTTTAACACAAAACATTTGGCGTTATGTATAATAGGTTGAAAACTTTATTTGTTTTTTGTTTTTTAATCTATACCAGAGCTGTTCTTATGAAAAAATTGTGCAACTATCCTATTCGGTTCCTTTAAATTATTGCTCCATGCTGCTTCCGTAAATATCAATGACCCAGAGTTTGTGCAACCCGTATGTTCATCTTGGACACAGAAAATTATAATGATGTTTATCAAAGTTAAAGAAATCTTTAAAATCCACATGCTAGTGTTTAGGTTAGTACAAGAAGTAATTATTTTAAATAGTTATATTAGAGGTAACCTTTGGGAAGTCAGTTAATAAACTTATAATACACAGGTTTTTTATTATTTGGCGATATTTATATTGAGAAGAGGTTTTCTTATAAGTTATTAAATTATTAATCCTAGTTTATCTAAAGTCATGTTTACCATATTAGGACCTTACAAAACTTTTTTTAAATCGTGTGAAATGTAAACGAACCATTTACTTAAACTATGAAGGCACACGCTTTATTAAAACTTAGTGTGGTGAATTTTTCTGCTCAGCAATCAGTGTGTTTTTGTTGTATTTGTGTTGTGTTGAATTGCATCCTGATATCAAATCCTTTTTGTTTTATGCTGCACACACTTTCTGGAGAAAAAAACATTCAAAGTGTGTCCAACAGGATTGATTAAGTTACTCAGCACAGTTGTTAAATGCTAAAAATGTTTTTGTTTTTGTTCTAGCGTTCTACAGACAGGAAGTGTACACATGTAAAGTCTGTAATGTAAACAGTATGACATATGGGGAGAACTTGTTTGGAGTGTCTCTTGCTTAATAGTCCATGATGTCAGCTCGGAGCTTTAAATAATCCTGACCTTAAAGTAGCCACTACCTGATGAGAGACCTAATTATACCATATCATACCCTTTATTTATAAAGCACCTTTAACGTAAGGGCTGTACATACTATTGAAAGAGTAAAATTAAAATAGCCAAGCCAAAAAACAGACAATAGCTTACAAGCTGTTGAAATGGATCAATTTACAAGTAATTAAAATAATTAAAAAGCACTTAGATAAAAAATGAAATAAAATGTAAAATTATGTAATAAATGGAGGATAATTCCTTTGAAATGCTGAAGAGAACTATTTGCACCCTATCTCTGTCTTCCAAACTGAAAAAAACAAAACAAAACAAAAACTCAACCTGCATTGCAGAGCAACTTTCAGCCTTTTCGTGTGTCTGCAGCGCCACCTTCTGGTGAAAATGGAAACTTGAACTGAAATCAATGGACACAATTGATTTCTAATGGGAAAATTAAAAAAAATTATTTAAAAAATCCTTCCAAGTAGGAAAACATTGCAGATTTGGGCTACAATGGTTAAACTGTTTTTCTATAAACGAACTTTATTTTAATGATTATAACCTTTTTATGATGTTTTCACACAACTGGATTGCCCCGACCTTCTAGAACAGGGGTCTACAACTATTAAAATCCAAAGACCCTTTTTGCTCTGAGTTTGGTTTAGTTAGTTGCATTGAGCCGCAAATATTACACCCACCTTTTAATAAAATAAAACCCTTTATGTTAAATATCTGCCATAGGAAATCGTTTGCTATTTTAACCAACTATTACTTTATTTGTACAATGTTTCATAAAGATGAAGCATGGATATTCCTGTTATGTAAAGTTAGAAAATAACAACATAACACATTATTTTCAAGCTGACAAGAAAAAACAGATCTAAAAAAAAAACATGTTTTGATGTCATTCTGTTGTGAAAATTCAATTTAGATATTCTTTAAAAAAAATCTCATAAAAGCTTTTAAGATTGGTATTTGTAGTCATACTACAATTGTGTGTTCTTTCTATCATTTTTAGCCACTGAGACCCTGAGGGACCAAAGAGCCACTTGTGGCTCTGGAGCAGGCACGTGCAGAGGGGGGGGGCTAAGGGGGCTTGAGCACCTGCCCCTTTTGCTCCATGATCCCAATGTGCCCTTTTGGTCCCTTTTTTTTTTTTTTATTTGACACATGTACTGCAGTTATTATTATTATCTTTTTTTTGGCAAGAAAAACAATACAATAAGCCCTCCGGTCACATTGNGCTCTGGAGCTGCAGGTTGCACACCCCTGTTCTGGACTTACACAAGATTGCAAATCCTTTAGATTTGGAGGAACATGAAACTTACCAAATGTTTTTACAACTAAACAAAATCTGAAAAAAGCATAAGTCTACTGCAAATTTAAATTCTCGTCTTTAAAACTTGCTTTTTCAGTTAATCTAAATCATTCAATTGTAGTTATTCTAGCTGCAGGTTTAAGTTTGTTGTTTTGTTCAAATCTGACATCATCACAGTCTAAAGTCTTTTGTAATCTCTAATTTTTATATTTTTAATCTTCCAATCAACTGGCTCCAACTCTGTCTCTCTACCGGCAATAATTATTCCGACAGTATGATGCTACCTACCTTGTTTTGATAGCATATTAATATAGTCCTTTTACTAACCACATTACTTTTAGCCTGCATTTGCATCCTTGATTCTAATTAAGCCTTGTATCATTAGCGCACATTCAATTTTGCCATTGTTACATAAAAAAAAGCAATTAAATGAAAGTATCTGTGCAAATATATTTAATCATGCAAATTCCACTTGGGGTTAATTTTATGTCACATTATCGCAGAAGAAGCAGAAATAAAACAGAATATTTTTAACGCCCTCATGGGTGAGACCTTCCTAAGCCCTACCCTCCTGCTAGGGATGCTGTGCGTCATGAGGTCCAGTGAGTATGAAACCTCTCCACCCAGTCTAACTTAAATATTCTCACACAGTCTCAGTTTTAGGAGCTTCCTATAGTTCTCTAAGCCATGGAGAAGTTCTGGTTTCTTTTAATTTGCCTTACTGACGTGCTTGTGCGTTTAAGTATCGGTCAGCACCTTTTACGCGCGCCTGCCGGACCCTGGAGACAGCGCATTGAGTGGGAGAATAACGGTCAGGTATACAGCTTGTTGAGCACCGGGACTCAGTATCGCCTGCCTTCTCAGAGCAGAAAACGCACCCAGCTCTTACTGACAACAAAAAACAGTTTAAACCAAGTTAACCCTCCTGTTGCTCTCATCAGATCCACCAGAACCAGGTCTCTGAGCCCCCAGGAGACACCCAGGGATCATTCTGAGCAAAATGACCAAATGGACCAGTCGTTTCATGGAGCAGATGTAGGTCAGTATCTGCTGGCGGCGGATCGTTCCAGCGCACAGAGTCAGGCCCATGTGGCTTCAGATTATCGCTCACACCGGGTCCGGAACAACAGCAGCGCCGCTGTTTTAATACAAGAGTTTTCTGGCAGCGGAATCCCAAGAGGAGGCAGAGGTGCTGAAGACAGCGGCGCGCAACGGGCCACCGCGCCACCTGCAAGAGCGCAGGATTTTACGCACAGACAGCTCCATAGAACCGCCCCTGGAAACTCGGACTCGGTTCAGAGATCTCTTTTAGTCACCCTGGGTAACAATGGTCGAGTCACATCGCAGACCAGACCGCAGTCCCTGATTAGAGCCACTGCAGAGGCTGATGATTCCAGCAATTCAGTTGAGATTCCGGATACAACAGGTGCAAACGACCCACGGGATCCACACAGCATCCACCACAGGAACTCGGTTTTCTACAATGTTTACCCAGCGGACCGCAGGAACAGGCAGAACACGGGAACTGGCCATGGCACCAGGTTCTTCCACAACGGTGAGGCAACAGCACACTGGATTAGGGCCTCTTCCAGTAGCCCTCTATGGAAGCAAATCGTTACCATATTTCAAATGGAAAAGCATTTTCAGAAATGCTTTTTAATTTTAAGAATGTGGCTGCATTGTTTGACTCATAAATTAAATTAGTAATCAATAATCCTGTTCGCATTTTCATTTTCTTCTTTAACACTGCTCATCCTTAAAATAAAAAAGTAAAAGACATTTGTCTTTTTCTCAAATGTCTTTTTCTTTTTCATTTTAATTAAGTAAAAGGATGAGCAGTCTTGAAGAAGAAAATTAAAATGTAAATAGGATGATTGATTAGGCTACTAATTTTATTTATGAGTCAAGTAATGCAGCCACATTTTTAAAATTAAAAAGCAATTCTGGAAACGCTTTTTCATTTTCAAATTTTACATTTCAAATTGAATTTTGGTATGTATTTGCTGGAGTACATTTTGAAAAATAAATTTTCTTTTTCATTTTAATTAAGTAGAAGGATGAGCAGTTGAAGAAGAAAATGAAAATGCAAACAGGATTATTGATTACTAATTTCATTTATGAGTCAAACAATTTAGCAACATTCTTAAAAAGAAAAAGCATTTCTCAAAACGCTTTTTCATTTGAAATATGTTAACAATTTGCTTCCATAGGCTCCCACCAGGAGGCACATTTAATAATCCATTTTTATTTACAAAGTTTAGAATTGTATGCATCAAACAACAAACATTATTTTAACCTTTTAATAGATAATGAGAGCTGCTTGAACTAATTTCTTTTCATATAACATTTTTATAATGTCTGTACTTTACATTTCTGACTGTTTAAAAAGTTGAAATAAGAATATTTCTGTTATACAAATTAAGTTTGTAACCAAATTTACATACCCCAAGTTTTCTATTATCGGTAAACCAGTATAAAAGTATGAGAGTGTTGGTAACTATAAATGGGTAAATGCTTGTAGCTGTAGAGTAAAGGTTTTTTGGGTGTTCAGTATTGGTTCCGTCCTATTTGCATCTGTAAGATGGACTAAACAACACATTATCCAGAATTTCCTATTTAATTTCAAAGTAACACTTGTTTTTATTATTGGCAGGTCTCCCAGACCTAATCCCTGACCCATACTACATCCAAGCAGCCTCGTATATCCAGAGAGTACAGATGTATGCACTCCGCTGTGCTGCTGAGGAGAACTGCCTTTCCAGGTACTTTTGTGCTTACCTTCTTTAATGTGCATGCCGTTTTATTTTTATTTTTACAGCCACAAACATTTGTTTTTTATTAGATTGTATTTTTCAATTCTATTCAATTCAGGTTATTTATAAAGGGCCAATTCACAACACAGGTCATTTCAAGGTACTTTACTGAGACAATTCAACCAGATCATATAGTCAGATTGGTTCAAGTTTTCTATCTAAGGAAAAACAGCTGATCGCATCTACTCATTGACTCGAAGGCAATCCCTCAAACCAAGGATGCTTTTGACGTTAGTGGAGAGGAAAACTCCCTTTTAACAGGAACAAACCTCCAGCAGAAGCAGACTCAATGTGAGCGGCCATCTGCAGAGGCCGACTGGGTTCAAGGTGACAGAAACAGACATAAAGGCTACTGTCGACCAGCTCCACAGGTGGCAGAGTCCAGGAAACACACAGCCTGACAGGCGAGCTTCGAGCAGGTCTTCCATGTCAGAGGATGAAGAGAGCCCATCCAGCCAGTCACAGTCAGAGAAACAAGACTACACTGAAAAACAGGCCAAGCTTGAACATCTGTAAACAAAGGTGGTGATGGCAGCAGCAATGCTGATATTTCTCTCCAGGATGGAGTTACAGCCAAACAGGAACAGACCAGATGGAGCTACTATGGGAAAAGGCAGAGAGAGTATAGCATTAGAGATTGAACTAAGAGATTCTGCAGTGATAAAACGAAGCAGAACGATGAAAGAGGGTCCCCACGTCCTCCTGCAATCCAAGATTACAGCAGCATAACTATAGAGATAGCTCAAAATAGCCTGAGCCACTCCAACTATAAGATTTATTAAAAAGGGAAGTTTTAAGCCTAGCCATAAAAGTAGACTGGGTGTCTGCCTCACAGACTAAAACTGGTAGTTGGTTCCACAGGAGAGGGACCTGATAACTAAAGATCTGCCTACGGTACTTTTAGAAATTCTAGGAACCACTAGTAAACCTGCAGATTAAGAGCGAAGTGCTCTGTTTGGGAAATAAGGAACAATCATGTCTCTGGTATCAGATGGAGCTTGGCCATTTAAGGCTTTGTATGTGAGAAGGAGGATTTTAAATTATATTCTTGATTTAACAGGAAGCCAATTAAGAGAAGCCAAGATAGAAGAGATATTATCTTTCTTTTTAATTTTAATCAAAACTCTGGCTGCAGCATTTTGGTTCAGCTGAAGGCTTTTAACTACTATGGGATGGATATTACAATACAGTACACAACTTTCTAACAAAGAGGATATGATGATATGAGGCATCCTTTTCTATTTTCTTGCAACGAAATGCTGAAAAGTCTGGGATATGGACACCATTCCTTCATAGGTAACATTTTTGGTCATTATCCTGTTAGAGGGAGCACCACCACCCCAGTGTCAAGCCTTTTGTTGCTTTTAGCAGGTTTTCTTTCAGGATTTACCTGTATTTAGACACAACATCTTCCCATGAACTCTGACCAGCTTCCCTACCCTACCCTAAAGGAAAGTAACTCCACAGTACAATTCTGCCACCACCATACCTTCCAGTGGGGGTGGTATAATCAGATGGAGCAGACAGTGTGTTTTCTGTTTAGGTATAAGTTTGTTGTCTTATTTGACCACCTTCTACATGCTTGCTGAGTCTGCTACATGTCATTGTGAAGAAGACTTCTCATTGCTTTCCTTTAACTTGCCTTTCTTCATTTAGGCGCATCAGAGTAATTTACGGCACACTTTTCAGCTTTTTATTCATAAATTATTTTAAATATTAGATGTCATTTACTCTCATTTTACAAAGATGAGTGACTGGCCGTTAGTTCACCACAGCTACATTAAATGCATTATGTTTTTTTTGCATTTATGCCTTATGTCCAGGAGTCTGATTTCTCCATCAGGTAAACAGGAAGCTACATCCATGCAATATGTGTGAATATGTCTGCAATGAGCATATATTAAGTTTCTCACCTGAACTTTACTGTGTTCTTATAACTGGGAGGGAATTAGATTATATGTTACTGAGCTGGAATTTGTATGTTTGATTAGACAGCTTTATTGACGGTAATTTGAAGGAATAGCAAAGAGGGAAACTGTGATTGCTTTGAGGCTGCAACATCAGGATGTTTGTTGGCCTTTGTCCCACTTGGATGTAGCAGTTTAATGACAGAGCGGCTGGGCACAAACCTGGCTGCTGCTCAGGATTTCTCCGCTCTGATCTGAGGAGGCACCGTGCCAAGTCAAACAAAATCTGAAATGAAGCTCAAAGGATTTCAGAGCGGAAAGTAAAAAGCACCGATTCATGACTAAAACCAAAAACTGCAGTAAATCTGCCGTGAAAGGTGATCAGAGGGAGTTTAAAGATGTCGTAAGGTGTATTTCTCTAAGTCAGCAGTACATCATGATAGTTGACTTCATCCCACATGTGCTTTAAATGTCTGCCTGTGAATTTTTTTTTTTGTCCCACAGGTCTGCATACCATCCTAGTGTAAGTGACCTGGACTACAGAGTTTTGCTGCGTTTCCCTCAAAGAGTGAAGAACCAGGGAACTGCAGACTTTCTCCCAATGAAACCCCGACATGAATGGGAATGGCACAGCTGTCACCAGTGAGTTACTGAAAAACAACAACCCATTCCCCGAATATAAAGTGTACAAAATCAGTCAAGGCAGATGTCTTCGATAGTAGATTTTATTCTTGGCTTTAACTGGGTCATTTTGAAATATATTTAAATGCTTTCATCAAAGCTGGTGCTGGGTGATTACCTGTCCCTCAACCCTCAAGTTGTTGTAGCCTTCCTCAGCCTCTCTGCTGGGGAAAAAGCATCCAGAGAGTATGATGGGTAACATGTTTAAACCCACAGGTTTGTGAGTTCTTAATGGAAAGCTGCAGGATCTGGTAAATAATGGGGCTGCAGTGTTCTTTTCTGAATCACCTAAAAGTTAAAAAAGCAATTCACTGGACTTTGTTTCAATAAATATTTAATTTTATTTTTTTATTTTTTTTACTTTTTTGGGATGACTATGACCTGGATGACTGATAATCTTCACTAGCATGTCCTTTTCTGAAGTTTCGCTCAATACTTTTCTGTTTGCTCCACAATAAACCTTTATCTGTGTTAACTTCCTAATTAGAATGTTAATTAGAAACTGCACCTTACAGAACCACCTAAAACAAAATATATAGTAAAAATATAATTAACAAATGGCTTTTGGTCAAGCTGGTCTAAAGTTAGGAACAGTATGTTTGAAAGCAGTCTTTTAGACGCCAGGCAAGTTTAACCTCAAAATTAAGGAATCATATTAGGAATGAATTATTCCTTGGTCTGATTCATTAGCTAAATTGTAGATAATTCTTATGAAAACGCTCAGCTACTGCTCTGTAAATGTCTACTATACTACTTTTGCTGTATATTTGCACAGTGGAGAACAGTTCCTTTCGCAAATGACTCACGTGCTAACGACTAAACAGTCCCTCTTTCTGAGTGTGTTTGTTTGCGTGTCCGTCTCTCTGCAGACATTACCACAGCATGGAGGCCTTCAGTAACTACGACTTACTGGATATCTCCACTGGACAGAAGGTTGCTGAGGGACACAAAGCCAGTTTCTGTCTGGAGGACACGTCATGTGACCCAGGAGTCCGGCGACGTTTTGCCTGCACCGCTCACACACAAGTTAGTAAGCTCTAACAAACCCATTTGTTTGGTCATTTGTACTTAATAATCTTTTATAGTTGTTTTCTCTATGATTTATTGATGTATTAATCCCATTCCTGAACATTAAAGATGGGCTAACCCAATAATTGAGTGTAAAATGTGTTTGGTTTGTTTTAAGGGGCTTGGTCCTGGATGTTATGACACATACCATGCTAACATTGACTGCCAGTGGATCGACATCACTGATGTACCTCCTGGAAATTACATTCTTAAGGTGGAATTGCAATTAGTTTCTCCATACTCTATCTCCTCCATGTATTTTTTGTTCTACCATAATCCAAGTTGTATGTCTCCGTTTCCTGTTTTGCAGGTGACAGTGAACCCCTCCCAGCTGGTCCAGGAGTCTGATTTCTCCAACAACGAGGTGAGGTGCGACATCAGGTACACAGGAAGCTACGTCCAGGCAAGAAACTGCAGGATTGTCTTGTAAGTCACATTTTGAGCATCTACCTCTTATTTATATCTTGACTCAATCAGAGAAAGCACAATGTTAATCATCGCTGTCTCTGTTTTCCAGGAGCTGACCTGCAGAAGACACAGACATGCCTTTTTATTCTTAAAGTAAAGCTGCTATTGTTTGGATGCTGTTTCACTTTTTACCAATAAAGTAGCCTTATATATGATATACATCCCACTAATTACTGGCAAGCCTGTTAAAAAGTGTAAAAAATACTCAAAAAGGGCTGTTTTCTTCTATTATTTAGGCTCTCTCTCAATGTTAAAAGAATCAAACCATTTTAGAAGACTTAATAAGAGGGGAAGACAATCTTAAATAATAAATAAATATTTTCAATGTAATTATTTGGAATCAGGTGGAAACACATAAGACATATTTACCCTTCCTCCTGAAAAAAAAACTGTCTAGATTACCCAGAGTCCTCTTTCTTCTACTTTACTCTCCTTTCTTCATGCAACCTCAGGCATCGTGGATTAAGGTCTGAGGACTAAGGTCATAGAAGAAGGTTGGTTCTTCACAGTGAGCTTGAAAAGCTTTTCTTTTAATTAATACCGGTACTTATTTTACAGCAGATCCCTCCGGGCTGCTTTTTACCCATAAACTGCTTCATAATCATCTGACCAAAGTGTATTGCTCCAGTTAAAGTCCCAATATTGCTCCGTAAACTACACAAATTTATGTTTGCAGTGATCAAACTGTAAAGCTTGTTCCTCCCAAAATATTAGGATATTTCTCCCAAATAATAAGGTGACATTTAAAGATGTCTAGTCACTGTTTTAAAGAATTTTGGATCCTCTCTATGCATGAGCGTTGAAGATTTTACCTTCTTCAACATCAATGCACATGATGCCTGGTCAAACCGAGGCCCTTATTTACTCCTCAGAGCTCCAGCTCTGCGTTAGCTGTAGATATGAGCAGACTTAGGTGAGTAAATGCTTTCTTGCAGCCATTTCCTGAGTTATTGAGATCTGCTCACATCTGTCTTGGATGGGACGTCCTCCTGTCTTTCCCAGTTTGAAGAGAGGATAAGAGAAACAGGCTTCTGTGGCATATGGATTACAATTTAAGACACTTCTTGGATACTCGTCAAATTAAGAGGTGTTCATTTGAGAATTTCTTTTTTTATAGGGTAACAAAGTAAAGATTTGTAAGCAATTATTTCTCCATGCGTTTTTATCCCTACCAAATAAACGCACACTTATTAATTAAAGTCCATTTTTTTCCCTCAATATGAGTAATGTTACAGTAATAGAAGATTAATATATATATTTAGATGGTTGTTATGCATCTGTACCAAGCCTTTTAATAGGTGTAAAGGAGTCTGTATATGTTGCAGCAAAAAATAAGCCAAGTTTTTTTTATATGAACAGGTTTACAAGCAATGCAACAAAGAGGCCAACTAATAACTGTATGTCTGCAATGGACATATAAAATATGTGCCAGAGGTTCACATAAATGATTGTAAAGTGTCCTTAAGTACAAATAAAGTTTCAGAGTAGAATGGTCACTTTTTTTGCATTACTTCTGAATTTCTTGTTGTGTAATTGTATAATTTGTATTTTGGCTTGTTTTAATGTGTTGTGTTGCATGTTGTTTTGTGTTTTGGTGTTGCCTTATTTAGCACTTTGAGTTCCAGGTGTGTTTTAAATGGGCCTTACAAATAAAGTTGAGTTTTGGGAAATGTTAACTGTGGTGTTCTTTTCCACTGTGGGACTGAGCTGAATTACACAATATTATTTAGTTTCTCTCAGTTTTTTTCTTGACCTCTGTTTATACACTGGGGTTCCATTAAAAATCATGTCTGAATCTCAGATATTCCTGTTAATAAAAACATCACATTACAACATTTAAGTATTTTAATGTCTGCTGGTTCATTGGCTTACTCTTCTGAAAAAAACACATTCAATGATTCCACTTTGCATGCTCAGGTCTGGAAAAAACAGGAAAATAAGAAGCACTGCATCACCCCAGCAGGCTGTCTCTGTGTATTTGTTGTGTTGAGCTGCAGCGGGTGACTGATTGGGAAAACATTTCTTCGTCTGGCAGTAACTCCAATTCAGCCTCCTGGGAACGTCTCAGTTTATTTGCACTTTGTCTCCGGGTTTAGGCATGGCACGCTGTTAAGTAGCTGGCACCTGGAAGGGTATAAATAATAAATATGGGTAATTATTTCGAACACTGCTTCCTTTCTGGCTCTTTTAAATTGAGCTGTTTGCCATCCATGAAAAACACTCCACACTTAAAAACACAGAAATTCCTGTCAATGTTTTTTTATAATCACTTTAAAGGCAGATTTGCTTTTGAACTCCGGATACACAGCTGCATGCACATTTACTGTAGTAACTTTTACCTTTTAGCTATGCCCACACACTAAATCTTGATAAATTTCAAGTCATTCAGAAATAACTCAGGATGTTTATCTAAGGAGCATGCAGGTGGTTTGGTGGTGAATTGAATGGAGTGTTCCTTTCAAATAATATTTTTTTGGCTAACTGTTAGAGTCCTTTGCAATGTTTTTGAACATACAATCATATTAGACTAGATTTAACCTGATTTCATTCATTCTCTTGGCCAAATATTGCTTCTTTTTGGAGCCCATGCCCTGTTTGGCCAGAGCCCTAAAGAGTTTAGCCACTGCTCTGTGTCTGAGGGTGATTAAGGGTCACAACGGAACCTCCAGGCAGCTGTTTGCTCAGGGCAGGGTGGCGTGCCGACTGTGCAGGCCATGCACGATAGGCAGGGCTGCAGGCCGGTCCTGTGAGAGATGGCGAGGAGAAGAGAAATTCCACAGATCCAGTGATGGCCAGGAAAACTCCATCTGCAAACTGCTGACCTCAGTGGCTCCTCAGCTCCGCCATTCTTATCGGGGACAGACTGTCTGTATGGCTGCATCAGAAAGTCTAACTGTCTGAGACTGTCAGGATGTCAGAGCCAACAGGGCCGACTCCAGGGAAACAAAAGGAATAATATAGAAGATCTCTGTTATGGAAGGTTTATTTCTAATGCACCATGTTAGCTTTCTCTTTATCAATTCTTCATTTGGTGCAATGAATTACCTTTACTCAACTTCATATGATTTGGCATGCAATGCACTACAGCAAAAGGCTGCATTTTGTTCTCTTTGCATCACTAGTCCAAGAATTGATTACAAATAATGCATGAAGTTAACCTATTACTGATATAAAGCAGCAAACAATCACCAGACTTCAAACAGGGTTTTAGTTTGTCTCTCACCACTCTTCAATGAAGAGCAGAACAACAGCATGCACCACTTTAGGTGGCCGGGCAAATGATCAGTTTACTGCAAATCTCTGAAGCCACCATGGGCCTCAAATTCATATAATGTTTTTAAACTAGTATTTAACTCTATTGAATAGTTCACATTTTGAAAAATCCTCTTATAATTGAAACAAAAAGTAGTTTTCTAACTTATCAGTTTTTGAAGTAAGATAGATAGATAGATAGATAGATAGATAGATAGATAGATAGATAGATAGATAGATAGATAGATAGAT
>NW_015150483.1:1002079-1046435 GCF_000732505.1 Cyprinodon variegatus
ACCACAAGAAGTATGGGAGTCTGACCGCTACATCTAACAGGAGCTTTCTTTATATAAGGACAATCAGGCTTTTTAATAATAAAGCTGCTGTATAAATACTAAAGTACTCAGCTTGCTTCTTGAGTAAATGGCATCTGTTCTTTATCCGGTTTCAGTGTTTTTCTTTGGGCTGACAGTTTTATTTGCCAGAGAATTTCTCTGCAAGAGGAGAAGTGGATGTCAGGCAGGGACGGGAGGGCAGATATGGGTGAAAAGGTTGCCCAGCTGAATATCGCTGGTTGTTATGTGACTAAATTTGGCCCCATATGGTAACAATGTTTTCTGGGCTTTGCACATGAGTGCCAGACAATGTTGGGATGTCTCCTCTTGAAGCAAACATGTTAATCTGTGACGCAGAGTAGGTTCAACGGCTCCAGAGACATGAAACCACAGATACAAGCAGGTAAGTTGGTGTCTCCTGTGAGACAAAATCACTTGGCTGACAGCATCTGTTAAACGTCTTTGACCCCAGGCCTGGAATCAAACCTTATTGCAGCCCCTCAATACAATTATCTTATTTAAATTTTTCACTTGTGTTCTCTAATAATTTTTGTTGCTTTTAGGCCACGTCAATGTATTTTTATTTTTTCTCAAGTTTATCACTTTTTGTCTTGCCAATTAAACATACAATATAAATGAACTTACCTTGACTTATAAATAAACTTAGTAGAATGGAAAATGATGGATAATTCTAAATAAAATGACAATATGAATGTAAAAATGTTCAGGCTAAAATGAAAAAAACGTGAAAGGAAAAGTCTGAGATGTCTAAAAGTAATCACGCTGCCACCTGTTCATTGGGGTTTGAATGGATGTGCTAATATGTGAACAATTGCGACACCATGTGGTACAGATTGGTAACACAACACTTGTGTCAATTTTGACCCAAATTCAGTTCCTAAAGTTATGAATTTAAAATTTCACCCAAAATTATATTTTTTATAACTTTTTTCTATGTTTGTTTTCTACTTGTGTTTGCAGATACTGACATTGGTTCGTAGTGTGACGTAGGGTCTGACGATGTTAATAGTCGACGGGGCATTTTTCGCATTCGGAGTGCTTGCTCAGGGTAATACCGTACCATACATTCAGAGGAGACCGATTCCAAGCTAGAAAAATTATGCTTTTCATGAAGATGTCGCCTCTGCTTTTATGGGCTCTGATGTCGCTGTTTGTCCCGGGAAAATCGTCGCCTGAGCGGACAAAGACTGTAGAGTTCAACGTTAAACCAGGAGGAGTTGTGCATACTTTCTCCGAGGGAATTGTGAGTCGCCTTTCTTTACTTCTAACCTCATTGGCATGGTACTTGAACATAATTTCAATGTGTAATAATTCTGCCATTATTTTTAACCCGGGTGATTCTTGATTATGTTGCTATAAATTAAGAGAGTTTATTTTTTATTTCGGTTTATACATTCCTTCCCCTAGTTAGCAATTTAAGACATTTTTACTGTAATAATATCATAAGCCAACATATTTATTTTAAAACGCATGTTATTAATGCACGCCATATTAATTAACAGTCTGTAATTAGTTGTTTTAAATGACTAAAGTGGAAAAACTACATTCCGCCGCTTAGGTGTAGTCGCTTAATGATGACGACACAGCCTGTGAGACGCTGACACGTCTATGCTGAGCTGCCACAAGGACCTCATTGATTGGACGAGGGGTTTTTGTTTGTCTTTCTTAGATTTTTATTGATAAGGTATTTCATTTCCTAAACTTTAACGATATTCTAAATGGAACGCAGTATAAAATATATACATTTTTAATTGTTATTTATTTACTAAGAAGAAAAACTGCTCATGTATGTTGAGTAAAAATAATTTCCTCATGCAAACCAGGAAATTATTTGCGTGCTTAGCTGATGTTCCGTACAGAAAAATGTCACCAAATATTTGATAAGGTGATTTCCATAACAAGTTTTTTTGTTGTTTTTGTTTTAAATATACCTCCTTATCTTAGGATCACATAAAGTTTAAAACCACATTTAATCTTTTGCTGTGTAATAATACCTGAGAAGGATTGTTCTACTAAATCTTTAGTATAAATTAGGGTTGTCACGATACTAAACTTTTCAACTCGATACCGATACTAAGGAAAATATACGATACTCGATACCATTTTCGATACCTCAAGAATAAAAACTCCAAAATTTCAAAAGAAATATTTTGAATAATAATTAAAATACAATAAATAAATACAATAAACAATAAGAACAATATTTTGAGGTTGTTTGCTGTGCACAATATTAAGCAAGTTTGATAAAAAGTTTTCCTTACTTGGCTATGCTTTGCACACATAACAATGACACTAGCCAAACCAGTTAAGAAACAAAAATAATTCTCAGCAGCTGCACCTGAAAAAAAAAAAGTCTGAAACTAAAAAGTGCTCAGAATTATTCAATCACACAGTGTTCTGAAAGTGCATTGTCCCCTATTCTGCACTTTAGATGAATGACTGCTTAGGTGCCACTGGTGGTAGCACTGTATCGATACTTTTGAAAATGAGTATTGTATCCGGATACAACGTTTCAGTATTGATACTTTTTTGAGTATCGATACTTTTGACAACCCTAATATAAATATAAACAGACGTGGGGATGCATCTCACTGAAGTCTATAAATTACAATATGAATTTAAGCATCCTTTTCTAGTAGCATATTTTTTTCTGCTAATTTTAACAGTTATCATTGCAGGTAATGAAAACTTCATTTTCACAGAAAGTTGAAAATATTACTGAGACCAATAAAAAAATAATGCAAACATAGAAAGGTTACATTCTTACCCTCATGATCACAGGGATGTCTGCTGACCTGGCAATTGTACAGCAATCAATTACACCAGGGAAGTCAAAGTGGTTCCAGGGAGGGCCGTGTCTCTGCAGGTTTTCTTTCCAACCAAGCAATAGCACACCAGACTCCATTCATCTCATCAAGTCATCATGTTCAGATTGGACTCACTTGATGAGATGAATGGAGTCTGGTGTGCTATTGCTTGGTTGGAGAGAAAACCTGCAGCCACACGGCCCTTTCTGGAAACAGTTTGACACGCCTGACTTGCATCCTCCACAAAGACAATAAGGAATGGGCTAAAATTGCAACAACAAAAAAGTTGTCCATTCATGGTGCTGGATCCAGAAAGTGATTTGAAAGGAAAAATGTAGAAATGCAAAAATAGGGATGGCCCGGTTTGATACTGATAGAGGAAAATAGTCCAAAATCAGCCACAAAATGAATATTAGAGTATATTGGCTTGCTTTTAAAATCTGTTATCAGCAAGCTGATAGAAACACTCCGCTTATGTTCGCTTCTGTTCAAAATTTTTGCAACATGTTGGTTAATAATAATTTGGCCAGTTGACTCATATCTATTGTTTATGTTCTAATTACAAACAGTTGATGAAGCCTTTCCAATGTTCCACCCAAAATGAGTAATACAAGTATGGATGATTTGTGCTGATCGTGTATCAGGTCAACATCTGTATCGGCCAATTCTAAAAGCTACTATATCGATATCATGTCGGAAATTTATTTTTTTATTGGGACATCTCTAAAAAAGGGGTTACTACAACCTTGGAGGGCATTTAAACATTTTACACAGAGATCTACTGCAAAAGGTTTATGGAGGCCAACATTTTGAATTCCTAAGGTGATGTTGAAAGGTTGCTAATTTTAAACACAGTGAAGTTGCTAATGAAAAAGCATAAAAAAAACTGTCTTTTGGCTAAAAATGATAAAATAAAAATCTATGAATCTTTATTACAAAAATAACAGGAGAAGAAAAGTACTTTATTATAAGTAAACTATCAATTTCAGGTTAACTTTTAAATTAAATGTCATAGCTGTATGAAAGAATAATGCATCAGTTAATCAATGTTGTTTGTTAGTAGTTTATTAGAAACTAATTAATGTGTTATTAAAGCTCCTTGAACACTTATTGGCTCCAAA
The DNA here is from genome assembly GCF_000732505.1 of Cyprinodon variegatus. Lineage (NCBI taxonomy): Eukaryota > Metazoa > Chordata > Actinopteri > Cyprinodontiformes > Cyprinodontidae > Cyprinodon > Cyprinodon variegatus. The sequence continues at coordinate 1,006,068 of NW_015150483.1, forward strand.
CCTCTCAATATTTTGTTTCAGAGTGAGTATGAGTGCACATTCACGTATGCTTCACAAGGAGGAACCAATGAGGTATGTGCTGTTGCTTGATCACTCGTCTCCCACAGTTTCATTGAATATTAATCCCAGCTGGCAAAGCAGTGAAATATTATTCTCCTTTAAAACAGCAATGGCTGATGAGCGTGGGCCTGAGCGAGGATGACAGACTGTTTTCTTGCTCTGTGTGGAGGTGAGACACAACTTGCACACACTTCGATTCGAATGCAAAACATGTCGTCACCTGAAATGGATGCATTCTCTCAGTCCCAATAAGGAGGACTCATGCCCACAATGTGACTATATGTGAACAGATGCATTTCCTCAATAGATGAGTAATACCTGCCCACTCACCATACTGTACCAAACTTTCTGCGGCGGTTCCTCGTCTTCAGTTTGCTGACCCTTGTCGTCCCATCTGCAGCTCCTCCACATTGATTTTAGTCAGTTGAGCCATAAAAGATTAAAAATAAAAACCTCTAGCAAGGCAATACAGACTTTAATCAAGCATGACTGCATGCTTTAAATTGATTTAAATTTTTCAGATTGGCAAAATCATTAGTATCAAACAAGTGTAACCTGAGCACATAGAGATTTTTGAAATGATTATAGTTTCCACAATGAAGAGGAAAACCACCCATATCAACCTGACCTTTTCTTTTTAGTTATAGTCCTCTAAACTTAACAGCCGGTTGAGCTGCCTTTGGCAGCAGCAACTGCTATGCAACAGTTAGTCTTCTTCATTACGTTGAAGGACTTTTCCCCCCACTCCTGTTTGCAGAATTGTTTTAATTGAATCACAAGAGGAAAAATCTATTGAATAGAACCTGTCTGACAACATGAAGTAGGATTAAAATAAATATATTATCACCAAAATGAATAGGAGAGAAACATAATGGTGCTGGGACTCCAGTGACATGCAGTAAGAGCCTTTATCCACATTGGACACCCTAACCCCAAGAGGAGATTCATATGAACAGGACTTCCAGTCTTCTATATGTTGTGTTGAAAAATCAAGATGGGTACTTGTGATTTTTTTTCTCCCATCATTGTTTACCAAAACGAGAATTTCATTTTATGCATTCATAGATAATGTGTGTTTAAAAAGAAAAAAAAAATCCCAGTTACAATATTTTACATGCTAGTTATTACCTTTTAGCCTGTTTACAGATGCAAAGCATAGTCTAGGTGTTAAGCTCTGCAATGGATTTTAAATTGGAATTGTGGGTTTTGACTGGATGTGTTTTATCCTGTAAGCTGATTGGTCAATGTCCTGTCAATAAGAAATTTGACAAGACGATAAGAAAATATATAGCTGTGCTAATGGTGTTGCTGTCTACATTTCACATTTTAAAGATTGAGGACTTCACTCTTGTTGAAAGGCTTGCTTCAAAATTGTATGATAATTCAGTATAGTTTTTTCCACTTAATGAAAAAGCAGGGGGTGCAGCACTGTCCTCCACCTATAAAATGCACCTCACTTCCGGAAACATGCAGCTCTGTTTTCTGATTGCTTTGTTGAATTTGGGATTGATGACATTTACCAACCAGCCGAGAGGAAAAAAAATCCTGTCAGGAACCCAGAAAGGTCTTTGTCTGAGTTGTCCAAAGAGGATCCTGATGATTCCCAATACTTTAGAGAAATGGTCTTTAGAGGATCTGAATTAATTAAAACAGACCAGGAACAGGACAGCTTCCCATACTATGAATTCTGATCTACAGGGTGTCCGCGGGTCATTAAAAATCATTAAATTATTATTTTTAAAAATAAGGCCTTAATTGGCATTAAAATTCATTAAATTTGCTAATCGTGGCATTAAAATGCTTCGGAAAAGAAGCTTGAGGCGGAGAAAAGGCTAGAGAATGGGGGGGGAAGTGCAAATTTGAACCAAAGTGGCGGGAAAACGAGGAACTTGGGACATGGCTGCAGCCTGTTCATGGTGAAGATGGTGAAGGATTTTGCCGTGTATATATAAGTCATGGGTATTTGTTGATGGCATTAAGATTATTTCTAAGAGAATTAAAAGAGCATTAAAAAGCATTAAATAAGAGAATTCATGTATAAACCCTGGATCTAATAAAAATAAAAAAAGGTTCTGGATTGACCTAGTAGTCAAAGTCTGAGTATAATTTTATTTCTGTATTCTGCTCCCAATTCATCACGTTTAAATGTAATTATAAAGGAGCTCCTGTTTTATAAATACAGGTTTATAATATGATTTTATTTTGTGTTTATTTCAATTCCTTACACACTTCCAGGAAACATATTTATGCTTTTTTCATTTGAGATGGAAATAATGAAATGTTCAATAATTAAATTCTCAAGTTAAAATATTAAGTAAAATAGTTTTTATTTTACAATCAGTTATTGTACGTTCCACTTTTGACTGAGATTGGTATTCATGGTAATAAAAAATAAAAAAGGGTACACAAGTCAAAAAAGGTTGGGAAACACAGCTGTAGATGACCTTAAAGAGACTGACGGTGGTCAAAACCCCCCTGATTGCGTGTAATTCAAACATTTTTTGAAATGTAAAAGACTCATTTTATGTTAGTCTAAATCATGTTAACAGTGGTTTTATAATTAAAAGGTCATTTGTGAAACTGGCTCCAGTTTTCCCTTAATTGATTTAATCTTTAAAAAACTGTTTTCTGTTGGTTTTTTTTTTTTTTTAGCATTCATGTCTGATATTAAAATTTGTGCATCTGAATTCTTCAACTACGGTATATGAAAAGCAAAACTAGAGGAATCTTTGGGGAGGAAACTCTATTTTCACAGCACTGCAAGCTGAAGCATTTCTGTTTCTAATTGCTTTCAGGCCTCAGGGAAAGTCATACCTGTTTTTCACCCAATTCAAAGCTGAGCTGAAAGGAACCAAAATTGAATACGCCAATGCTTTTGTAAGTATAAAACCAAGCTGTTCATTCTTTTTTATTTATTTTCTTTTTTTGTGGTTCTGTTTACATGAATATGTGCTGATCTCTGTCATCCAGAGAGTCGCCCCTCATGCCCACTGAATATGAGGGCTGATCGCTGATATTTTGTCATTTGTTGGATTTTATGTGCGATATCTTTTGGTGCGGTTATTTCCTCCAGTCATTCTTGTAAATTAGATTTCAAATCTCGATGAATGTGCCCTGGATTATTCAGGCTGTGAGAGAACATAAAATAATACTAACTAGAGCCAAATGATCATTTATTTTTCTACCTCTAGGACAAAATGTAAAAAAATCAGTAGTGACATTAAGCCAAATAAAATTGAAGAAAAAGAAATCTGCATGATTTTTGTAGAGCCTTTAACTCTGGGCCATTCCTTCAGAGATGAGAATCTCTCATTTGACGATCGGCTGCCACAAACCCACTCAAGCTCAGGCAAACTTAAAAAAAAAACAGCATTGAAGAATGTCTGCTTGGTGTTTCCATTCTGCCTCATACAGGCTGTCAGTGGAGAGATAAAAGCTTTTCATTACTCTGTATCTGTACCAATGTGAGGAAATCGAGGCAGATTCCCACTTCTTTTTTTTGCACAGCCTCCAAATAACGAAGCTTTTAACCAGAAGCTGCTCAGGAAAGAAACTCAAGGCTACTTTCATGTTCTGCAGCTTCTCGTTTATTTAAACATATTTCCTCTTCTAAGCCACACATTTAGTATCAGATGAGGAAAAAAAAGGAATGTCAACATCGACACTTTGATCTGATTTTTCTGTGACAAAATAAACATTTAATGGCAGAATTTGTCAACCGAGCCATGCCTCTCCTGGATCAGCATGAAAATGATTAAACATATAGCATTAGTTAAGGGATTTATTGTGAGTCTGAGTCATAAAGGCAGTCTAAACACTCATCAAGCTCATCGTCTGGAAATTTATAAAGCATGCTTTTATCATGTTCCAGCTCTGGATTAGTGTGAGAAAACTATTGTCATAAAATGTTTGATTTTATTCCTTTTTCTTGTATCTAAATGTGAAAATCTAGATGTCTATAAAATTAAGTGCTTTATTTTTAATTCAGACAGCATTTAAATGACATCATAACTTGATTTTGTGTTCCACTCCATTATTTATTTGAGTTTTGATTTACAAACTGCAAGAGAAACTGCAGATAAATGCCCCTTAACAAACCAAGAAAAGCATTTTAATGTCCCTCTAGAGCTTCTGAGATCAGAATTTAATTTTAGGAACTGATATGTTTACCAGAAGTCATCCAACTTAAAGATAGATCTGTCAAGTAGCTCTGAAGAAAAAATGAAAAGAAATTAATTTCAGTTCCTCATCTAAGTTTGGTAAATATCTTTGTTTATTAAAAAGCGATTTAGAAACTTAAAACGACATTTTTACATCATTAAAAAGGCGTAAGTAAATGTTTTCAGGATGTATAAGTGTCTCTGTTAAAGCTGGTTGAGCTCGACCCTTCTGCTTTTATTACAACGGCTTCAGCTCCTGTTTACACTTCAGTGCGAGCCACACAGAAAATTTTTCTTTTTTTAGTTTTTGGAGTCAAACTTGAAGTTGTCTTTGCACAGACTGCTTTATGTGGAAGGTTAATGTCTGGACTCTGAGGTCAGTCACTTTCGGCCGCAGCTGATGCGGTCGTGGTCCATGAGGCGAGGCGATGCGAGGCACACCTTGACACGCCTCCTTTCCCCCAGCAAGGACAGTCCTAACACTGGTGTCATTAGAAATGGAGAGGGAGAGAACATGCCTCCTCCTCCCGCTCTGGCTCTGTGCCCTACAAGAAAAAGAGAAAATGACTTCACTGAGTGAGGGGACTGAAACAACCTTCCCTACTGAAACACATCGCTTTGACCTTGCTACTAAATCTAAATATATTCCTACTTCTCCTCACACTGCAAATGACACTGTTCTCTATGCTACCTCTTATTTGTTTTTTTCCTAATTCTTTTGTTGTTGTTTTTCCCAACTTTTCCTCCTCGTCGTTCCGGATGAATCTCCAGTCACAAACAGCAGCAGCAGGACAGCATGATGTGCCTCTGAAGCCAGAGGAATTTACCATAGGAGAATCAACAGGTGAGAAATTGATTGTGTCTCCAAGTGTTCAATCAACTCCCCCTGCCTGTCACATCCGTCTCTTTCTCTGCCTCCACACCTCCCTACCCTCCCATTATCACGTTGCAAGCTTCCTGCAGATTCCCCCTGCGACGCATACGCTCCAGCTGTGAGTGGGTTTTACAGTTGTCCCTGTAGCATTATTTGTTGTTCTTCAGCTCCTGCACAAATCCCCACTGTGGCTTCAGTTCCAGGCTGTGATTAGCAGGGTTTGACAAGTCACCCCGACCAGCAATTTACTTCAGCTGTCATTTTCAGCAGATTAGACGCTAAAGTACGGAGGCTTACAGGCTCCAAACTCGGCGACGATGACAGACTTAAGGATAATCCCATCACTGAGAAACAGCGAGAGCAATGAATTCCAGGCAGAGATTGCTTATCGGCGTGTAGTACAGTATGTAAGGGGCTTTTTAATTACTCATGTCCTAAAGCTTTTTAAATGTTCCTGCTTCTCCTGCAACACTAGATGGGGATGTTCAGGTCTGAGTAACTCAGTGACACCCATAGGAAGAAATGGTAACTACAGGTAAAAACTTGGATATAAGATACTAAAACTACAACTACATTATGTTGGTCCAAACGCATACATCTTTTAATGATTTCTTTTTCTCTATAATATAGATCCACAGCTTTCCACAGTTAAAAATCTGACATTTTTCTTCAGTGCTACGAAATATGAAAGAAAATATAATTGTTCGCTTGTATATTTCACAATGAATGGAATGATATAGAAGAGTTTGTAATTGCTAGAAAGGAAAGATTTTCATCTGCTTCATATCTTGAACTCATAAGCAAGCAGCAAAAAAAAAAAAAAAAAACATGGGGGAGCAAAGATAAACACTAATTTATGATAATTATTCTAACCTTACTGAGGTTACTGAGCTTAAAAGAACAATCCAGCAGTGTTTTATTTCACGCTTCACTTTTGGTTGGAAAACATTTGCTCATACAGAAGATTTTAAAAGCAGTTTTTCATTGAGAATTCATCTGACTTTTTAGTATTATTGAGTTTTACAGTTATATTTGTGTTAAATATTGTTAAAATGTGTTATTTCAGTTTATAACCATCAGTTTTTAAATGTAGATTTTTGTATTCAGTGCAAGAGGTTATTTCTGACTAAATATACCTGCATTAAAGTAGGAAAATAAGATAGATATGTAAAGTTATAATGCATTAGCTTTTACTTTAGGGAAAAATTGCATGTAAGTGTCTAACAGAAGGCGTGGGAACTTCTTTAAACTAAATAAAGGCATGCTAAATGAAAGATTCCCTCAGAGGAAAGGCAATTCTATTTGTTTTATTTATATAGCTCCACTCTACAACACACGTCATCCCAGGGCACTTTACAGAGACAGTTCAATCAGAACATACAGACAGATTGGTCCATAGTTTTCTACCAAAGGAAAACCAGCGGATTGCATCGACTCATTGACTCCACAGCAATCCCTCACACCAAGCATCCCATACGGTTGGAAAATAGACCTGCTGTGCTTTTAAATCTACTGCCTAATTTCTGCCTGCTGAGCGTCACAACATACTTTAACATTAATATATATATATTTTATAAATGTGTGATTATAAAGTGTTAGAGGTGAGAACTGTCCATAGAAGAAAGGTCAATTTACAGTCTGCACCCTAAATATCCAGACTGATGGGCTTTTGGGGATGGAGAAGATCCTTCTCAGGGTTTCTTCCTTGAACGATAAACAAGCACTAAAACTTTTTTTTCTGCCATGAAAGTTTTGAGAAAAACTGTCTTGGCTTTACTTGGAAAAATGCCAGTGCAATCATATTATTGTTGTCTTCTATATATTTTATTTGTCCCATATGTGTTTGGAAGATGGAGAGTGCATCACTTGAGAATAAGCTGAAAAATATGAAACAAAGACAGAGATTTAATTTTTGTTTACTTGTTAAAAATGTTTTTAACCAAAAAAAAATAACATGCCTCATGCAAAGTCAGCACTAAATGTACAAAAGTAAAAGAGAAAAAATGTAAAACAGCAGGTTAAAATCAACAGTTGGAATCTGAAAGTAATCTTTTTCAGTTCTGGTCATTTTTCATCCCTAGAATTCTCTTAGGTTATAGAAAAATTTTCACCATCTAGTTCTCAGAACCGCATATTTGACGCCTCATTTTTAGCTCAAGTGTTCCCGCTATTACAAATATTGTTTTTCTTACTGATCAGTCTAATGCTTACTATTCTCTAGTGGATGTGGCTGCAACAGTAATCCATTATCCTTTTTCGCTTCCAGTGACCCACAATGATGGAAAGTTCAGCGCTCAACTTTCCAAGCTGACCATCATTGGACGAACCAGACACGATGAGCTGTGATTGGACAGAAGTCATGCTCAGTCACAGCACCTTCAGTAATGACTGAACCATGGATTTAGTCCTGAGGAACAACCTAAAACTGAAGCAGGATGAAACTGATGGTGGCCTGAGGAGACTTTATGCCAGCTGCAGTACATGTCAAGCACTTTTCTTTTTTTTTTCTTTTTGGGAATTTCAGATTGGCTCGACTAAAGATGAAGATGATTTAGCTGATTATGCAGACAAAGAAAAAATCAGTAGTTGTTTTGTTTTTTTAAGTTTCTGAACCTGCATATAAATTGATTCTGGCTTGATCTTCCGGGTGTCTTAATATATAAAGGTTGGCGTCAGAGTGGGATCTGTCCAGCATAGATTCATGTTAGATTAGCAGGAGATTTATGCATGATGTGTAGCCCTGGGAGGAGAGTGAGTTATCCCCGATATTATGAAGCAGCACACATCTAAACAAGTAGATATTGCTCCGACTCATTGTAATCCGCCCCGCTGTTGATGGAGAGCACTTCAGCGTCTCGTTATCTACATCTGCTGCAGATGACTCAAAGCACCACATCTGATTGCTCCAAACATAAGCTGGGTTTTTGTTTTCTGCTGTTTTTCCTGATAAGACAAAGCTGTTTGAAAAAAATATATATATTTTTAGGGTTTGCAAACTGTTGAGGTGTTTAAGACATCCATCGGCTTATATATGACGACTATGGAATTTATGTTATGCAATGAAATTGAAAAGTTTAACTGGATTGTGCTGCTTTTATTCAAGATAGAACACAAGTGTATGTATCAATGCTATTTACATCACCTATTGCACTGCTAAACCAGTCTGAAGTAACAGGTAGGGGAGGGGGCACAGCTGCATTCTTCTTTTTCCATTCTTCCTTTTACCTCTCTGGAATCTCATTAAAATGATTTGAAACCTTTATTAGTGTAATGTTACATATTTTTGGTTAATAAAGGAAACTTTTTAACTTTCAGTTAAATAAGGTACCAGGAATTGGTTTCCACTGGTTTCTTGATTTGGAAATGAAAACTAGGAATGAAAACGTGTTGGTTGGTTAATTTCTCCAGACATTGTTCCCTTTTCTATTTATTAAGGAGATAACAGCCAAAGCATATTTAAAAAAAAAAAAAAGAACTTAAGGGCTTTTTGCATTAAGTTGCATTCAAATGGGTTCCTTTATCCTTTAGCTTCATTCTTTATTGTCCCCCAAAGGGAACTGCACCTTCACAGGCTGTTCCAGCTCATACATAAACATTTAATATAGATAAAGGAGGACATGACAAATGTTTTCAGGAAACATTAGGAGATGGATTATTAGGAGCTATGAGTTTCATGACATTAATTTATTTAGTTGATATTGAAAGCTGTGATGGCAGACAAAGCTTTAACAAGTTTCATAATTTTTTCAACTCGTGCCAGAAATGAAAACCTAATCTTTTAAAAATTCAAAAGGGATCAGAATTTCAGTACTTTTCACAGTCCAATTGGAAGAACTTTTAAAACTTTTAAGAATCTCTGGTTCCTAAACTTTTCATTTATGTGCTATAAAAACTTCAATTTATTCACATTTTCATGACACTTTGATTTTTTTTTTCCAAGTCACGAACATCCAGAGTCTGTGTTCTGTCTTTTTAAAAGTAGGATTTTAGATTTTGAAATGTAGCTGATTTCAGTTTGGTCATATGCTGAAAGGCTGTTTTAAAAAGCTGTTACCCACTGTGCTGAGTTATAATGAAACATCAGTTGCTTACAGATGAATGGAAGTAAGATTCATCACTGATGTTGAAACTTTCTACTTAGAATGTTATGAAATCAGTTGGAAACCTCTAGAAATGGGAGTCTGGAACGATCATGGGGAGCCTAAAGATGTCCGAAGTGATGAAATAGAAAGTATGCACAGACATTTGGAGGTTTCCAGGTGAGGCATCAAAATGCCAGCACTCGTTCGCGGGCCCCTCTTGAACCGTTTGCTTTCATCTCCCGGTGCCACATGTGGGGATCAGTGAGCACACTGTGCAGGTTTCAGAAGTGCTTCATTATCACATGCCTCCCACCTCTTTTTCTCTGCTCTTTCTTCTCCTATGCGTTGCGACCTCTTTATCTTACCAGCATTGATCCAAACCCTCAAACACTGCAAGTGCCCAAAGGATTGAATCCAGATTTAAGGATTTCTCTGATTTGACTCTGCTCTTGGATTAGCTGGGATAGGTGTACCTTCTGCGTCTTTCATCTCGTGTCTCCCTGGAGTTCAGCCGAGTCCCTTTGTCGCCGTCCAAGCTCTCCGTCTCTCTCAGGGGAGGGTCAGAATAGGAAAAAAGATCACACCCGGATCTCGACCTAACTGAGAAAACAAAGCTTGTTACTTATTTTCATAGAAGCATCCTCTCTTTTTTTCCTACCTGTTGATTGCTGTGAATCGTGATGAAATTTGATGGGTGTTTGAATAAAGACACATTGTCACCATGGTGGAGATAACTGTCGGGTTACATCAGTCGAGGTCTGATTGAAGCTGCCGTAGCCTTGTCAGAAGGGTAAACATGAAAAGAGAGGAGGAATTTGATTGCCTGTGTTGAGGCGTTAAATATTCTGAGCGCTGTCAGGGTCGGGCCAAAGCGAGGATTGCATTTTTATGTCCCATCTTATCTGTCCAATAACCATAATTTTTAGAAGCACTACTAATGCATTCCTAATTTGGACCAGTTTAGGGAAGCAGAACCTCTAAATGAGAATGTATGAGACCCTTTTTGCTAGAGTAATAAAAATGTAGCCTTAAAATGTATTCAGTAAGCATAGTCAATTAACATATATTGTCCTCAAATAAATGTTTTTTAAGAGATAGAGAGCCTTCATTGTCTCCTGTTAATTTCTGGAGGGAGAGGAAGCTTTGCAGAGAGGATCTATTAAATCCAGAGGCACATATGGGGATGTATAGAGTGCTGATCTTTGTGGGCTTACTGAGATAGAGAGTCAGGAGGGATTTATCCATCATTACATTAAGCCCAGAGAAAATCTAGATTGTGTGCTAACGGGTTGGTTTGTTGCATGCACAAGTCACACGCCAAAGCTGAAAACACTCCATTCAGGCGCTTTTTTTGTCTGAATATTATGAGTTTTTTTGTTCACCTGCAGAAAACTTAACTGGAATAGCAAGTATTCTCCATGGGGAGCTATAAATTCAAAATAGACGTATACCAAAAACCAATCAAATGTACGCAAGTTCTCACACAAATATACTTATATGAAAGCCAAAGACAAAAAACATTATAAAAACACTAAAACAAAACATCATTTCATGTACAGGTTTACTTTTTGTACATAAATCTTGCCCTTCTGAAGCTTTGTGAAGGCAAATCTGGGTTTTGAATGCTCCAATATGATGTCACAGACCTAAAAAAAATGCACCACCAATTTAATAAATGAGAAGCTATTAGTCAGCTTTATATATATTTTTTTATATATAAAAACTATTTTCTGAGATTGTGTTTATTTAAGAACAACCATGCAAATTAACAAACATCTACAAAAAGTGCACTATATCATGTCAATTTCCATGTGAACCCCAGATTGTTCATTCTTTGCCTTTTCTAAAAAGTGCTCTAAAACTGGCCTACCTGTCTATCCATGCTGGGTCAGATCCTGATATTTGAAACAGGGAAAGCAGAATAAAGCGTTGGCCTTGCTGCATGCAGTTAGCCAAGTCTTGTAGCTAAACCAGGTCCTGGAAAAGGACAGACTGTACCATCTCCATCTGTCTTTGGACTGCTGATTATTATTGCTAAATGTTTTTTTTTTTTTTCTTTTTATGTCTTAATCAGGTCTATTGTGGTGGGGCGACGCCCTAGCGTCCTCTATTGGCCAGCTGCCAATGATTAAAGGTATAATAGAGGATCTTTGCAAATTTTTGAAAAGACCCACCCTCTCCACTTTAAAAAAAATGTAGATGCACAACCCTGCACTCGTTCCCAAGAGGGAACTCCTAATAAACGTGTGCAAGAGCATGCACGAGCCCATTTCTCCTCGTGCACGCTCTGTTTAAAAGTTGCTGTTTGCATCACTCATACAAGCTTACTTTCCAAAAGGAGATTTTCAATTTTCCCACTATGTCAGACTCCCTATCGGTAAATAAAATAAAAATAAATAAAATGGGGACGAGCATGTAGGACGGTCTTATGTAAACATATCACCAGAATGAATGACAATTAGGAAGACCACTTTTGATGATCCACCCAGAAAAAGAACATCCTCCACTATACCTTTAAGTAATTTCCTGACAGCCTATACCTTTGCAGCAAAGCGGTCTCTGTTTTCTACAGCAATTTGATGGCCAAATTCTGACCTGTTTCTGTTGAGCTGTTGAGTTAAAAACCTCAGTATCTGAACAGCTTGTTGTTTGCCCATTTGCTCACTCTGTCTATGGGGCCCAGAGCTGCCTTGTTTCTGTCAGCCGAAGCACATATCACCAGCTCTGTGTACTGTCTGACACCAGCAGAAAAGCTTTACATCCAGCTTCCTCACATCGCAGGAAACTATCAGGAGAAACACGTACAATATTTTGGAGCTGAGATGACAGCTTGTTTGAGGCATGTTATACATAAAAAATGGATATGTCATAGCTCTAGTTTAGTTCTAGCTAAAAGGATGGGTTATGTGAATGCAGACTGTATATAATCCCTTGCCGAAGGTCTTACACTCCTTAATGCTATTATTATATGTGATTCTCAAGGGAAATCTTTTATTATTTTTTTTACTAATGAAAACTTAAAGGTGTGATATGCGTTGGAATTTAGACCAGTGCAATAATCTAACCCTTCCTTAATCATGAAGAATAAGAACGTGTTAGAAGTAGTGTTGGGGTCAGTGAACGAAGATCTCATGCAGTACTGTTCAGTCCATCATCTGAAAGTAGTTCAGAGAAAATCAAAAAGAAATCCAGTTTTTTTTTAGAAAGGAGATCTGGTCAAATTATCGTTTTGATATATTTGGAAAAAATGCTCTGTGTAGAGGAAAACCAGCATAGCATTTCACGCTGGTCGAAGCATTGATGTGACATGGTAGAAAAAGAACACCGCACTGTTCAAACATGACATTGAAGGAATTGCATTCTTGTTCTCTTCAGGTCAAGCAAACAGATCAGACTTGATGGTAAAATGCATGAAGCTAATTAGTAGAAGTTAATCTTTAAAGAGGAAACCAGCTGCAAATGTGTCATGATGGTCTAGTCAAAGTCCAAACCTGAGAATCTGTTCAAAGAACTGACAATTAATCAGAGATGGCAAAAGTACTCACTTTCTGTACTTCAGTAAAAGTACAGATACTTGTGTTAAAAAATACTCTGGTAAAAGTGGAAGTACTGATTAAACTTCTTTACTCAAGTAAAAGTAACAAAGTACAGGCTTGTAAATTTACTTAAAGTATAAAAGTAAAAGTAGAAACCACTTATTTCATGCCGTTGCCTACATTTTAAATGGATGTCTGCCAATAGGACTAGATCTCCGTTGTGTTCATTTTCAATCATCTCGTCGTCCATGCTACTATGCTAACGCCACCGCCACCAAGCTACAATGATTTGCCGCCAATGAATACCGCCGAATCTGTCGCTTCATCTTGTAGCGGTGCGTCAAATGCAACGTAGATTCCCATCCAATTAGATTGAATTTGGTATTGATGACGTGAAAAATAATAACGGTAACTCCATTGAAATGATTCAAAACTAAAGTAACGAGCCAATTTTTTAAAATGTAAGGAGTAGAAAGTACAGATATTTGTGTAAAAATGTAAGGAGTAGAAGTAAAAAGTCGCCATAAAAATAAGTAGTAAAGTAAAGTAAAAATATCAGAAAAATCTACTTGAGTACAGTAACGAAGTATTTGTACTGCGTTACTTCCCATCTCTGCAATTAATATTTATGGTTATTACGGTAAATCCAATTTGACCAGCAAGAGCTGTGCTGCAAAAACAATGTGCACAAATTTCAATTTTTAGATTCATTAAAACAGGTAGAAACATAACCTAAAAATCTTAAAATTGGATAAACTGTCTGAGAGGCTTTGAATACAGATTAAGTCATTGAAATCCTTTCAAAACAATGTATTATTTTTCTTTCAATTCACAATCTTTGCAAGATTGTATTAATGTACTTATTAAAAACCCAATGAAACTCATTGATGTTTGTGTTTTTAACCTGAGAAAATTTCAGCAGGTATTAATACTTTCCATAACACCAAATCTTCTCTACTATAATTTCAAATAGCTTTAATCAAGCCCCTCTTTTTTACATTTATGACAGTGTACGATTTGAAGAATAAATTACATAATATTTTTCAAAGCACAGCGAGTGATCTTTGATGCGGTCTTTGATGTATTTATTCTGTTTGTTTAAAAAAATGGGGGGGAGAAGAAAAACATGATTTTCTGTGTTATCTTTGCCATCTAAACCAGACCCAGAGCTACAAGGGAATGGTTGAAATCAACGCATATTTGTGTGCTGAATGGCCCAGTCAAAGTCCAGAACAAAAATCACAATGAGAATCTGGTTAAACTTTTGTCCGTCAAATTAAAACCCAATTTTTGAGGTGACAAAATGTGATGAACTTCAGGGAAAAAGAAAAAGCATAAATGCTTTTACAAGGCGTTGTACACTGTAGCCACTTTTGTGATTCATTTAGAAAATAATTGATTGGATTGTTTGGATTTTAACTGACAAACCTAATTAAATGGAGTCAATATAATTGGGTATATATTTGTTTTCTAGCTTTCAGGTTAGATAAGTTAAAATTAAATCAACTTTAATATTTTTTTTGTTTAAAACATTTGAGAAATTCAACTCATGTTTATTTATATATTCAATTTTAAATCCAGAAATATGTGATTTAATTTGAGTCATATGATTAAAAGTTGCTTAAAGCTATTACCTACTTATGAGATATTGCATTCAAAGTGAGTTTATTATGCCAAAAGCTATGGTGAAAGTGGACAGCTGACTATTAATCTAAAAGTTTAAAATTTTTATATTGCTTAATTTTTTTATATATTAATTTTAGTGTTTCAGACCGTGTACTAGTAATTGTGGTTCCAATGTGTCTGATTTAAGCAACACCTCATTCAGACTGCATAGTTTTTCAGTTCCGGGATAAACTGCTCATGCAGGGTACCGTACTTCAGAGGCACATGTTGTGTTTAATCAAGAATTGTAGAAGAAAGATTTTTGGATTCAGTTTGCGCTCAGAATTTTAAAGGATTTACATAAAAAAATCAGAGAAGTCTAATTTAGTTGATTTAGGCTCACATCCTGGTTCTGGATAAGCTGACAGCTAATCTCTGTCTGAAAATAGTTTCACATAAAAGTATCTTTTAGTCATTCCCAGAAAACTGAGTAAATCTGATAATGCCTGTCTTGGGAAACAGCTTAGGTGTTAAAAAAAAAAACAACAGATTCTGATATGAGCATGTGTGGCACAGTCAGGCAGGGTAAATATAATGAGCTTAACTGCTGATTTTGATCGTTTCATTGAATTTGTTCACAACAGAATAATTTGTAACCAAGCAGGAGCCTTAACCTTCAAAAAAAGGGTCACCAAGAAGAAAAAAAGGATCAACTAAAGCAGCATTCATGTCCTAAATGAAACAACTATTGATTTTCTGTGTTGTATTTATGTAATCAATCTGTCTGGCGTTCCTCTCTAACACACCAGCTCCTTGTTTCTTTCCTGTTGCATCCCCCTGACATTTAGAGGGGAGCAGATGGAGGCTGTGGCCAGGTGGGTCGCTCCAGAGGCAGCAAAGGAGATGGGATTTTTTTTGCAACACAGAGGGGGTTGGGTGAAGGGTACAACGTATGGCCACCTGCCCACTGTCTCCCTTGACGTGACTCCCAATGCTGGCCTGTACCTTTCCTCTGTGGCCTTGCCAAGCTTCTTTTTTCCTGAGAGCTTTTCTTGCCTCTAGACGTACCACAGATCTCTGACCTTGCCTCTCCTGTATGTTTTTACACCGCTGTGCCACAGTAGTTTGAGCTGCACCGAGTTCTCATCATAGCATCACGACTCCTGACAGCAATTACCTACCACAGGCGATGCTGATGCATCTGAGTGAGTATGACTGGATGCATGGGCTGAGGTGCAATAAAGTAATGACCTCTATCTTTGTCTCACCATTCTGAAGTAATTGCAGTTTCCTTCTGGTTTCTGGGTAATAATGCCTTTCACCTTTGCCCTTTAGCTGTGAAGTCTGTGGGAGGCGCAGAACTGGGGTGCAAATTGAACATCTGCACAAAGGCTCTTGTTACCTGATCGGTAAGCCAAGCAGATGTCATTATGGCCTGTGTACGTACCCAGGAGATTAAAGAACAGAGAGGGAAAGGAAAGAAATAGGCAGTTGTTCCTGGCTTTAGCAACTCACCCTGGGTTACCTTTGCATCCTGTCACCCTGGAAACTTGATCTCAGCTGAAGTTGGCGAGCCTTACACCGCCTTAAATCACTCCCCACTCTGGCAGACATTTGGCTGGTGCTGTTTATGTGCCTCCGTTCGATTGGCTGCCCCCCTTCTGCTGCATTGTCTCACACCGTGGTAGAGAGCAGCCTTTTTTTCTCTGGGTACGGAGGAGCTTTCCTGGCCTCTCTTACTTTATTCGGGGGCTCGGAGAGTCTGTGATGGGGGTAAGGTGGGGGCTTGCGGCCCCTTCTGCCCTGTCCTGTGGGGGGTTTAGCTGTACCTGCGTTGGTAGCGTAGGCATGTGAGGGTCCCGCTGAGGATGCTCGCCGCTCTTTGTCGCGCTGGGACAAACGTTTGGTCTCAGAGTTTGTGGGTGGGCAGCTGGCAGACAGAGGGTGGGTTAGTGATGATGAGAACGGTCCAGCAGATGGCAGATCGCCTTGTGGGGTCTGATATGACCCGACTTTGGTCTCTATGATGACAGACGGGCTAAGGGCGGGAGGTGGATAAAGCTTTGGAGACAGAGGGGAGGAAGGCTGTGATCCAGGGCTGCTGGGGTGATGGAGGTTCACTGTTAGAGGAGAAAGCCCAGGAGTGGGAGGTCGCGCAGGGATGTTTCCTTTAGGAGACTGAATTTGATCCTGGGTGGTCGGGTTTTTAGGAGGGGGTGGATTAGAACAGGGAGGACAGTTTGTGTGTGCTCGAGATACGCTTTTTCTTGGGGAGAGCATGGTACCACAACTTAGTCTAACAGTCCGACTCCTTTCAGACAGCGAGCCTGTGGTAATGGAGTGCAGCTGGCCATTCTGTGAAGGCAGACTTCTGCTGTGATTCTCTCCACTGGGGGAACCATTGGAGTCCACCGACCGGTTTTCAGCTCTTGGAGGCCTCTGCTGGGCGCTGCGTACTGTCACCTCACTGGAGCTAGAAGCTGAACTGTAGCTGCTGTCGCTGGGAGGCTTAGCTTCTTCTCCTGCTATCTGCTGCTCCTCATCATCCAGATCAATGGAAGAGGTTAGATAGTCAATCTGCTGCACAACCTAGAAAACACAGAGAATGATTTATAAATAAAAACTCTAATTAGCCGCAACACTCTCCCGAAGGGAACAATTAATATCTCTTGCAAATAGATTTTGCTATATTTTAAAGCTCCCTTCGTAGATATTTTTGACAGATCTGAAGCCAGTATTTCTAAAATGTTTTTATAAACATATCCTTGAAAAAATGTTTTATATATATATATATATATATATATATATATATATATATGCATATTTTAAGACACAACTGGTCCCTTTTGATAGTGATCAACTACTTCTGGATTCCCACTTATGTTGGTCTCAATAACTCCCACAGAGAGGGCCACTTTGGGTCATGAAAGCATCTCCAGACACCCAATTAAACTTTTATTTTTATTTATTTACACCTTTGTTAATGGCTTTTTGCCTTAATTATTACAAAGAATTAAAACAATGAACAGAAAGCAATAAAAGGTGTCTTATTTTTGGTGATACCCTGCTTATAAAACGCATTTGTACATAACATTCATTTTGAACAAATGCAAACTTATGTACCTGACCACTAAACGATGGTGTAAAACTAAGGCCTGGAAGGAAAATGTACTTTGGTTAACAAAATATTATCTGAATGAATCAAAATATGATATGTTTGTGTTTGCAGCCCTTCCAAAAAAGCAAAAGGTTATGATGTAACCTCTATCGTTTGTAAAAAGCAATGTTAATTTCTCGTCCCACACAGTTTTTGAAGACCAAAAACTTAAGTTTTGGTCCCACCGGACCATTAATTTCTTCCATAATTTACACATGCACCCTACATGGCATGAAAAAAATCTTTATGCAGCTATCCTGAACTGCTCCGATTGACCTCTCTCCTTACATGACCCGAAAGGCTTGGTGGGCAGTCCTGATCTGGAAGGTGTATCTATGGTGTATCTGCTTTGTTCCTTTGTCTTGACAAACTATGCATCACCTTGTAGTATTTTGAATTGATGCTGAAACATAGCAAGATGTGAAAGATGTGAAATAAAAAACATTTAAGGAGAATCCATACTTTTGCAAGATTCTATTTGCCTTTGTTTCAGACGCTTTATGGAATTTGTTCCATAAATTTAAACTAACATGACAGGGATCCTGAGTTTTTGTTTTTTTGAAGCCTGTAGGTTTGAGAACTTTCTTCATATTCTAGATGTATCTCAGAAGAAACCCCAATATACTTTAAAGTATTAATTGCAAAAAAAAAACTAAAGCTTTCTTAATTTCTAGATGAAAGGGAGGCTTTGCAAGTATGAGGCAAACAATATCTTACAACTTCCCTACTGTGCATCAGATCTGTCTTTTCGCCTCACCGCAGAGGAGCCGCAATAGGCTTCTCACTGTGTGCAGTGATTGACACCACAAACTTATTTTGCTGTGGAATACTCTGGGAATACTTTTGATTGTTCTGATTAGTCTGATTTTTACACAGAGTAACAGCTTTCTTCACACCATATCTTAACGTTGTACACACACGATTTTCAACAGTAAACAGTTGTTCTTAAACAAGCAATAACCCGATAGAAATATTCAAATCTGGACATTAAAATGTCAAATTTATAAACATTTCTTTTCAGAGGGAAAATCCAGTCCATTATAAATGTTAAATATGTCTTACAGTTCATGTTGAGTTCAAATTGTGTTGAGGATGTGGGGGATGTTTATGGTTTGGTGACATATTAACCACAAACACATGATGGTCTTTATAATTTACTCACTATTTATTCCACAAAAGCCACTCATAGAAGTAGTGGGTGAACCGCTGATTCATTTAAACTGAAAACTAAGATTTTCTGCACTCCCTCATTTCAAATGCAGCCATCCTTGAGTCACTAATTTCCTTAAATTGCCTTCAATAAAAGGTCGAGGAGTTTCCAGAGCACCATGATTCAGCAATACACATGTTTAGGAAGTTATAAAGAAGCGCTGTACAGCAGACAAGATGATAGACAAATAATAAATAAACCTGCTGCTTTTGGGGGCCCCTTGATTACAGGAAGCATTGAGGCAGATGTTCAAATTGCATGACGGAAGTCCACCTTTGTTCAGTGTGATTAATGTTTCATACACCTCCTTGATTGTGCATCTGAGGATGCATCTTTTCCCCACAGAAAGTTCTTCAAAACAGATGATGACAGTGAAATCAGGACATCTGAGCCCTTAAGGCATCAATAATACAACCTTCAGCATTCATATCAAATAGGGCTTTATTAATGATGCAGAAAGCTATGTTTTTATCTAACTATAGCAAAAACCCAAAACAAAAACTAAGTCAGAATATCACAGGATTAGCTACGGTTTGGACCATTTTATTTATTATTAATTGCCTGATTTTAGATAAAAAGGCACAATAAGAGCCTGTAAATTGGTGCAGTACTAATTAAGAATATAGACGACAATGAAAATAAACAAAACAATTTAGTCTGGTTTTAAAGTGAATAATTATGCGGTTTGGGTTGATCTCGATTGGTACAAAAAGTTCATTCTACAGTCCAGGCAGAGCTCCTACAACGGCCCATTCTCCTCTAGTTTTAGCCTGGAATGGAAACAACAGGGAGCATTTGTTCAGCCGACATTAGTGACATGGTGGGTTTGAGTATGTAGAGTTAAAAGATCACAGAGAAAATGAGCTGCCAGTCTGGGTTAGAATTATAAAACAAACACATGTGGTTCCACTCCATAGGCTTGTAAAAACTGACCTCCAACATTTTTACCTAGTTACACTAGAACCCTCTGTGAATCTTACATAAAGACCTTCGAAATATTCTACAGAGGGCAAAGCGAAGGATTAAACTACATTTTGGAGCCTTTAAAGAAAGAAACTATTTCATCTTTAGGAAGCTATGCTATTTTCCATCCATCCTTCTTCTACCGCTTCTCCATCAATGTGAAGGGGTGGTGGTGTCTGTCTCTAGTAGTTCCTGAACGTGCATCACAAAGACACACACAAACACTCAGTCACACCTAATAGCCAATTAGAGTCACTAATAACACTAATGTTTGGATTGTGGGAAGAAGTCAGAGTACACAGCACAGGGAAAAAATGCAAACTCCATGCAGAGAGATCCAAGGCTGAGGATCAAACCTATGACCTTCTTGCTTTAGGCAAGAATTCAAAAACTGCACCACTCTGCAGCCTTAGTACAACTTTCTCTGTTTGTAAAAGTTTCAAGCACGCTCCATCAATCCAGCAATCATCCTTGCAGGTTCGTGGAGCAGGCACCTATCTCCAGCAGTCTTTGGACGACATTTAAATTAACATAAGAACAGGTGATTTTCCATCTTAGGACAAAACAGAGACAGGGCAAACAACAATGCACACACTCCTAAGGACAAATCGGTGACCAGTTTGACTAGTTTGGAAATATATACATCGAAAGAGCATGCAAACTCTACACCTGGAATTAAACCCGGGACTGACTTGCTGCAATGAAACATTTCTGAAACCTGATCCACAACGCAGATCTAGATTTCACTTTTTTTAAATTATCATTGGTATATCTGTGAAATGTGATGTCATAGCCTAGGAAAATAAAACACCAATGTAGAAAATTAAACAGAAACTAAACTATGAGACCCTGAAGTATACCAAAACATGAATAGATTTAGTACTTTAGATGATTTAGTCCATCTTTCTTTTGAATCAGATTTAAATCTCTATTGTCAATAAAGTACCTCTTTAGAGAAATCAGCTTTGTAAACGACAACAAGCCATTTTGTAGATTTAAACGACCAGTTGTAACAGAACATCTTTTTATGTTTCCTCTACTAGAGCCTTGAAACTAAAAATGCTCAATCTACCAATGTTCCAGACAGCTAAAACTCGTTCATCTTACAGCTTTTTCATCCTTTCTCATATTTATTCCTACAAATTAAATGGAAAAAAGCGAAAACATCTAAAATGCCTAAAAAAGAAAACTGTAATAAATATCTCAGGAGGCCTTCTTCGCATCTTTGTTTGTCGCATTGCAAAAATATTAAAATCATCCAAGACAGAATGAGAGTACTGTTACAGTGGCGTGAAAGCTAAATTTAGTCATCCCCCCCATCTAATGCATCTTACTCGGCTAGTAAAAAGCATGCTCCATAATATATCAAAAAGAAGACACACATGTCCTGATGCAAAATGGGTGTAGAGAATAATAATTGTATGCTCTGCACACATGCACTAATAAAAGCTTAGCACAACGACACAACCCACAAACACACAGGCAGCTGCATGAGGACGGAGGCTGGAGAGATTGGAGAAAATTACGCTTGGGAAAATGTTTGACCTAGCTCACCACCTGCTCTGTATGCACAGATAAATCCTTAGCCCATGCAGGATGAGTTTTGTCCTCTGTGTTAAACATCATCCTTGCCGATGCCAAAGAATGACCTGATTTGTTTGTCTGCTTTTGTTTTTTTCTAGCAGTGGCTGTTTTTGAGTGAAGCCTTTCATAAAGCTTTGAAGATGCTGCATGTATATGCACATCCAGTGACTCTGGGCAGGTACTGCTTGTTAATGTCAGATATCAGGAGATAAAAGGGCTGCTTTTTCAGCTGCGGCTGTTGAGGTTGTTAATTTAAAAAAAAAAACAATGTTTTTGACCCCTCAGGTCTACAACACAGGCTTACCCTTTATTGCTGAGAGATGCTTGCTGTTGAGCTTGGTCATTAAAGTTTTACTCGGTTCCCCTCAGTTTACTTTCTTCTCTTGAAGTTCTGAGTCATGTTGCAGTTTTTAAAAAAACCTGACTGGAACGCATCAGCAGGTTATCACTGTCAGACTCATGTATGCCCCCTGCTTTTCTGGTATTCTTTTCCACTTAATGCATACAAAATAGATGCTATGTAGTTAATTTGTTGCTCTATCAAAGTATTAACACCCTCTGAACCCTACAGGCTCTCATGCATTTGCTGTGATTTCTCTGTGCCAGCCACACGGCAAAAGGAAAATAGCATATAATTGCATAATTTCAATAAAATTGCACGTTTTATAGAGTTTTTTTAAGGTTACAAAAAGGCGAATCCCTTTGTAGACCACTGTTTGCCACTATAACTCTCTCACCAATGTACATCAAGAGCCTAAAACAGTACAAATATTTCAAGCTAAGTCAGATTGGAAGAAGGACTTTAAATGTCAAGGTCTGGCCACAGATTCTCATATGAATTTGGTGTTTGGGCTTTGACTAGGCCAAACCTCGATTGAAACCATTCCTTTCTGGGCTTCTGTCCTGCTGGAAGGTGAATCCATCTACTAACCGATTCTCTTCCAGGACTCCATTGCAATTACCGACACAGTCTCCACAGCAGAGCCTCAATGTTAGTTTTCCTTCACCTGTAACATTTTGCATAAAGTTAAACTTTAAGGGAAGTTTCTTTCCAGTGTATGCTGCGTCGTCTACTTGGCTACGGGCTTTAATCAAGGATTCTAGTGGTTTTGTTCTTTCATAAAAGAACAACAAATCATTTTCCTTAACAGATCCTTACTCTCTGCTGTTCACCAAGCCACTGGGCTTCATTTAGTTGTCTCAGAGTAAAGGGGGGTGTATTTAAATGTATGTCATAGATGAAATACCTAAAATCATACTCAAAGATTTGATAATCCAAGTAGGTGTTGCTGTTTTTTTGTCCTTTTCAAAATAAGATCCCTCTTATTCAAGTATGCAGTAGTCATGTAAGAAAATGTGTGACAGCTTAAGCAGGGCAATAACTTGTCCATGTCAATATATGATCTGTCCTTGCTTCGCTCCATTTCTTTTGCATCAGTTGCTCACTGCTGCTTATGCACCAGACATACAGTAACTAGCCCACACAACTTTACAGCATCTTCTTCTCCTTTTCATTTGTCGCCTCTGTTTTTAAGTGCAGGATTATCAATTACTCTTTGGTGTTTCTTCCTCTATTCCATATAAACTTTAATCACCGTGATGTTAACTCTGTCACGTAAAACTCTTTAAAGTCAGGATGATGAAGTTGCTACCTCTGGGTTTGGCTGTGACCTCTCTGATCAGATGCCAGGAGGAAAGATTTGCGTGTCACTTTTACTGGACGAGGCACAGATATTCAGACATAAATGGATTATAAAAGAGCGCCGGCCACCATCCAGCTGTGCCCCGAGCAGCAGCTGTGCATGGGAGGGAGAAGTGGGGAAAAAGAGAGGATGTTAGAGGCAAGCCTTTTGCCTAATGTCACCCTGCATCATCTAAAACATCTTCTGAATGCATCAGGCAAATGGGCCATAACTACTGTGTCTTCTACCTTTATGGAAGTGCATGCCCGAGTTGAGCACAAAGTGCCAGACTTTCCTGTGTCTGGGGAGCAGAAAGGAGAGTTTTAGAAACAGCAACATGTTTTAGTTGCATGCATCACTGCTGCAGATGCTCTTCTGTTTGTTTAATACTGCTGAGAATTTGCATTTGTATTCTGTCTTGTTATCTGTATTTACCCTCAAGGTTTTTTTTTCTGCAAAAGCTAGAATATTTTCTGCAAGAGGATAATGTCTAAATTAATGAGGAAGGATGCAGTAAAGCCCTGATTTGTTTATGTTCATACCCTTCAGCCTTGGAAAGAAATGAGACAATTTTGCAGCTCATGTGGTGAAGTTTCAGAGAACCAATTCATGAATCAACAAAGAGCTGTGATATTGTTTTTTTTTTTTTTACCTCTTTGATTTCCTGCTGAATGTCCCTCAGTGATGTAAGAACCTGCTCCAGGTTG
The DNA here is from genome assembly GCF_000732505.1 of Cyprinodon variegatus. Lineage (NCBI taxonomy): Eukaryota > Metazoa > Chordata > Actinopteri > Cyprinodontiformes > Cyprinodontidae > Cyprinodon > Cyprinodon variegatus. The sequence goes on from NW_015150483.1 coordinate 1,029,688, forward strand.
TCCACCACTCGTTTGATCTGGTTTCGGACCACCTTTCTGCTGCAGCCTGCTCCCTTCCTCGGTGGCTCCTGGTCTCTGTTTGGTTTGTGCTGTACCCATGTCTGGTTCTGACCCAGGATTGCAATCTGTTCTGAGTTCAGCCTGGGTTTCCTCTGGCCTCTTAGAGTTGAGAAGCAGCCCAGGCGTTCAGGAGGGGTCTCTGTGGAAAAGATGAGGCCATTCAGGGGCTCCCTCAGGGCTGTGAGGTCTCTCTGGCTCTGTGAGCTCCTGCTGTGTTTGTTGATATAGCTGAAGCTGGAGGTGAACCCATGCTGTCTCTCCATGAGCTCCTGAGTGTCTGAGCCCAGCCAGCTGGATGAATGGAGGTCTCTCTGGTGGTAGGTGGTGTGACTAGTGTAGTCCCACATCTTCCTCTCCCTGTCTTCCATGCACACCACAACAGGCACATTACAGCTGGGCTTCTCTGCCAGCAGCACAGGTATAGGCGTAGGATGGGGCCCCACCAAAGGCCCGTATTTCCTCACTAAGGGGCTGCTTGTGTCATTCTGCGTCTGACGGAGAATTGTGTGGCCAACATTTTGGCTCTCTGGTGCAGAGCAGGAATTGTCAGTCAGTCCTTCCTTTGGGCTGAGCTGAGTGTTGGTGATAGGGTCCACGTCCAGTTCTTTAGTCTTGTTCCACTTGGCAGGACTCTCATCCTTCTGCTTCCCCACACTGCCTGGCAGGATGTGGTTCCCCCTCAGCACCACTGGCAGCTTACCCATGCCATTACATCGGAGCTCCCCCTTCTTTGCCCGGTCCTTTCCCTGGATGGAGAACAAACCAATCCCCTTGGCTCTCTCCAGTGGGGTCAGGCTGTTGCGGGCCTCTGAGCTGGATTTGTATGCCCCATTGAGCCCCAGGTCTGCGCTGCCATGGTGAGCCTTCAGACTGTTGCGCAGCCATGGGATGAAGTGGGGGCCATGCGTCTTGAAGCCTTTCTGCTCCCTGGGCGTTGAAGTGGCCCGACTGTCAGAGAACATGCTGACGGATGATGACTTTCTTCCATGGATCTCCTCTGGCTTCCAACATTAACACATGCTCTGTCTATTCTATTCTTTCCCTCAGTTTTCAAAACTTTTTTTTTCTTCAGTGTTATTTTCCCTCCTCAGCTAAGGTCCCACCCTCTCCCTCCACTCCTGCCAAACCCTGCTTCTGATTTTATCGCCCTACCTCTTTCCTCTGCCGATGCTCCTTCTCCACCTACTGCTCTCTCTCTGTCTCTCTCTACGTTGTGTTGCTCCTGGAGCCCCTCTCCCCCCTCTCTGGGCCTGTCTCAGAGATGCCAGGAGGCCCCCTCTCCCTCTCTCTTCGTCTTCCCCCTCTGCCTGCCCGAGTCTCACTGGCTCTGTAGCAGCAGAGGCTTCCTGTCTCTACATCGTTCTCTATCTCTCCTCACCCCCCCTCCCTCACTGCACTGCGCTGCCTCCTATCCCTGCTCTTTCTTCCTCCCACTCCCTCTCACTGCTCCAACTCCCTTCCTCTCTTTGCCTCTTCCCTCCCCATCCCTGCCTCCTCTCTGTTCTTATCACAGAGCCCCTTATCACCCTTTTGCAACTCTCTCTGTTCTTTCCCTCCTCTCTGTGCCACAGTTTTTTAGCACTCAGCCCCACCTCCCAATTTACCAAAGAAAGCAACTCAAGTTCAATCAAGGCAGGAGTATTATCATTGCCCCCACCCCATGTTAGAGAATGTGTAGCCATGTGCCTCCTCCTGCCTGTGTTCTCATCTTATTACTCCTTTCCCCAGATCAGCCCCTCACAATTAAATGCTGCTCACAGAGAGGGTGGGGGGAAGGATGGCAGCAGGAAGCGATGAAACACATAATTGTGACCCGTAAGATGAGGGATCAGCACCAGCCTGACAGAAAAAGAAGAAACTGCCCTACTGTAAACAGCAGCCTGCCGGTGGGACAGCTCTCCCCCCACCTTTTAACTGTCAGCAAAGAGTGTCACATTACCTCCCCGTAGTTTCCCCTGTTTTCCATTTCCAGTTTCGATTTGTTCTAATTAAACTGAGGCAGCTGCTATTTACTGGACTTCTGGATCATATTCATATTTATTTTTTTTTCTGAAAGTCTGAATCAGATTCCTGCTGTCTGACAAGCTCAAATATGCCTCCCGTTGTGCTTTTTCCACTCAGCTGCCACCGCATTGGTGGGTGCCTCCCTCTCTGGCAGCATCTTAAATGAAAAACACCAGCAGAGACACACAAAAGCCCTGACAGTTTACTGTCACTCAGCACTGAGACACTCAAAGCATCTGCCACGCTGGTAGTCAGCATAGCAATCTGCTGCTGAGGTAGTGCCCTGTTAAAATGTGACTTCATTCACTGACATGCTACACATAGGAGTAGAGGACTGTGTAATCTGCCAGCATGTTTACAGATTGGTTTCAGTCCGAGGTGACCATTATTTCGGAAAAAAAAGCAAAAGAAATAACCGAGCAGCTGCCGTTAACCCTTTCTTTATTACTTTGCAGCATGCCTTTGAGTCCATTGGCATTTCTTGCACAAATGACAGCCTGGCCCAGTCTTTTTACCCCCAGTTTGCCAGTATGATACAAAAAACTCAATTAAAGTGTATTTGTTTTCAATAACAAAGGTTTAACTGATCTAAAATATTTTCCAGCTGCAAGATAATGGAGAATAATGTAATGGTGGTATACTGGTAAATATTGTAATGACTAAATCAAGGACTATAAATCAGCAGTTGTTTACTGACATCTTACCCATGTGTGCTTTAAACCCCCTATGAGACCTCACACCTGAGACCTTCTGACACCATTGAGTCACATGACACTGGGGAGGGAAAATGGATAATTGGGCATAATTTGGACATTTTTTTCCACTTTGGAGTGTATTCACTTTTATTGCCAGTGAGTTATTTCGAGGAACTGTTAAACAAGCTGTATATTGATCGCCCCCAGTATCACTTCTTCAATATTTAAAAAAAATTATTGAAATTGTTAAAAAAATAAAATAAATTGAGGGGTGCAATTACTTCTCTGATATACTGTATTTTTGGCTTATGATGATCAAATGCAGTGCAGTGTTTAAAAAGCCACCTATTGCAATCAAAAATAGATGTTCTGTAGGTGTCTACTGCTGACTTTCTCTTGATAACAAAAGAAAGTATCTATTACATTAAATTGAATTGAAAGCAGTTTTTATAATCTGCATGTATACAGAATGACTTTAGTTTATATATGTGAGCACAAAGCAAACTCTGTTTTAATTGTTCATGTAAGAAACTGGGAGTTCTTTCAGTTTCTCTATCTCTCTCTGGCTCACACATTTATTGTATTTCTCTTCAGATGAATTAATAGTGTCCAAATTCATTTAAAATGAGATGAAAGGAGCCCCTGATGTCTGAAAACCCGCCTCTTTACATTTGATGTTTTTAAAGGCTTTAAAAAATCTAAGCTGAATTGTTACTCACTGAGTCACAGAGAAAAGCTTTTGTTTCTCAGGCTAAATTAAACTGGTACAGTCCCCCAAATGTTGGCTGCTTAAAGCAGTAGTTGGGATCCAAGTACATTTTAGACATTAGACAACTTAAAAGCGTAACACATGGAGAAATTGTTTGCTCATTTGAAATTCAAATGGCACCAGCTGAATATTTTACCTTTTAACGACACAGCAACAAAAAGTTTGTTTGGAACAGCTGGTAGAGACTCTATTTACCAACAAAACTCTGGATTATTTTTTATGCAACTCAAAAATGTTAATATTGGCTGCCACATGCATTGCTGTTTGTCTCATTCGGGGAAATAGTGGCTGTAGTTTGACACTTTAGTTTAGATTTAGACTTGGAAAAAATTGTAAAAACTTCTGCTTGTTTTCTGTATGTGCAATGTGCAGGATACATTTTTCCCTACAGACACTCGACTGAAAGATAAATTAAATAAAAATGATCAGAAGATTCAAACGCTAAGATTAGCTGATCCTTTCACTGTTTTGGAGTTTTGTTGTGGTGGAGCCTAAACAACTCACAGCATTAGAGATGTGAAAGCATTTACTCTGTAACAGAGATGTCTCTGTGAAGCCATCTCATCTCTATAAATATGATTTAAAAAATATGCCAGTCAACTTTTACGTATCGATCCCATATATGTAGAAAGGGCTAAGAAAGGACTCCCAAATCCGTTTGCATAGTACTTACTATAGCACTGAATTAGGTACAGGTCGACTCTAATTAGAAGGAAGGACCAATCCAGGTTTTTAAATAAACTACAACGTATTTCGACTGCATGACTGATTATTACAGCAAATACATAAAAACGAGTCCTGTACCAACATGGGCTTAAAGACCACCCAGCAAAAAAGAAGCCATCGCTCAGATTATAAATTATAACGCCAGATTGCAGATTGTAAATGTACACAGGGACAAAGAGATTATTATTTTTATGTATGTATTGTGGTCTAATGAAACTGTTTTTAGCCATAAGGTGTGTACAAGGGTAATGGAATACAAACCTAACACAGTTAACCCAGTTCTGTCTGTCATTATCTTGGCACTGATGGCTTAATGGTTCATACTGTTCACCTGCCTTGCTTCGACCAGTTTCTCATCACTGTTCATCTTATCCACCTGCTCCTGTCTCTACTTAATCTGCTTGTTCCCAGCCATCAGTGCCAGAATATTCGAACCTTCGGTGAGAGTTATTTTGCATACCTATTGTTCTGATTGCCTGATCCTGACCAATTCTGCCTCCGTACCTTTGAGCCTGCCTGTTCCTGTTTTAGATTTGTTTGCGTGATGTGTCTTTGGACTCCTGCTGGTTTCTGCCTTTCGATTGAACCAAGATCTGCCTTCTGACTTAGATTTGGATTTCCTTTCGATATCTTTTCGGATCTCTGATCTTCTGGCCTGGACTCCTGTTAATCTCTTCGGCACCAGATTTGGCTTTGCCTTCTGGAAAGTCCTGCCTTCCTTCGTCTGCTTGGATCTAATCGTCTGCCAGTTCAGCAGCCTTCTAGGATTTGTCTCCTGAACTTCCTGGGCGGTGTTCTCAGCGTGCCGTTAGCCATCCGACTGGATTCCACTCTTTCTTCTCGGCATAGACTGAACTCAAAAACCAGGTTAGTGACTCCCACGCTCGTAATCATCCTCTGTCAGTTTTAAGTGGCCACTAACCTGAGTTTTCCTTCTACAGACGTTTTGATGTTCTAGCTGCTGAGTTGCAAATCCACCATACATTAATAAACACTTTTGTTAATTACTACTCTCTGTCTGCTTTGAATTCTGGGTCCCTAGTTCTGATTCCTGACACTGTCAGAAAGAATGGGCCAAAACTACGGCAGCTTGTGGAAGGATAACCCAAATATTTAACCCAGGTCATACAGCTTAAACGACAATGCTACCACAACAAAGGTAGTGTCTGTTAACATCTTCATTAAAAAAATGATAAAGAAAACAAAAACTATTCTCAAATTATTTTATGACCTTGACCATTATAATAACCTGGAATCCTCAAAGGTATGGTCTCATTTAATATCTGAATGCAAAAAGATAGGCATCTTTAAATAAACTTCTGGTTTCAATTGTATATGTGCAGAATGCAGGAGTGAGCACTGCCTAAATAATGAGACTAGATATGGCATGATTTATTTACAACCTAACACCAGCTATCTTAAGTGGCTTTTTTTGTTAAAGTATACAAAATAAATCCATAGTTATAGAATAAAACTAAATATAGAAGAAAAATACTGTTAGATATTTTTGAGAATAAAAAATAGAAACTTTCACAACACCAGTGGGTATATTAAAGTTTAAAGTGTAATACCAAAGAGGATTGTTTAGAAAATCCTAAAGGTTCATGTTTCCAGCTCTATTTGTTTGTGTTCCTGGAACCTTCTTATGAGAAGAAAAGCTTGGTGTGACAGCGATGTTGCAGGACTAAAATGGGTGAAATGTGCCTACATGACAATTTGTCACCTTAAACTGATTAAATAGATTTTTCTTTTACAAAACTGACTAACAAAATGTATTAAACCTGTGTTTGTGTGTGAGAGCATGCTTAAAGGCACTGAATTTGTTAGAATTCACAGTTTTCCTCCAATCAGCCACCCACCATGTGTGCCTGTTGTAAATGAGATGGCAGCGAAACACATAATACTTGCTCATTTTAAAGTCAATGAGGAATAAAAAGTAAAGTAGCTGTCACAGCTTCTGTCTGTGTCACGCTGACTGGCCTCTCCATTCATTATATTAATAAGCTGAATATGTGTGTGAGAAAGAGAATAAAGAACGAAAGCAGAAAGAAGCGAGCGGGCAAACCTTCTCCTTTATAAAGCTGTACACCTGCTGTCTCCTGACTCTTTGGTGGCCTTTTTGTTGCCATCATGTGCATCATGAGAGCAGCCAGAGAACAGACACAGCATATGGTCTCCTTCTAACCTTTTTCCACCGCCGCCCCCTGCAGTGCTCTCGTTCTTGTTTTGAGTGCCTACAACAAACCAACTGCCCGTCAAGAAGCAGCAGAGCATTTGTCAGGCTGCTCTTCTGCTAACTTGTGCTTTCTGAACTTTACTGTCACTGCAGGGACAGATTTCAGGTTGAATATCTTCCACGGGAACCTTACATAACTCGGTGGAAAAGTCAAATGTAAAAGAAACGCTTTGAAACTCAAAGCCCCCCCCCCGAGTCCATCTAAATGTGCAGTGCAAAATGGCTTTTGTCACAGTGTAGATGCCTCTAGGCACCTGGGAACTTTCAATAGCCGCCTGGACAGCAGAACAGCACACTCCGAGGAGGATTATGTGCTTCTATTTAGCCTCCACGTTGACTCAAACTGAATATGAAAAGTTTTTTGAGAGCATATTGTTCTGTTTTGCCATATTAAAAATGGAATCGAGCAGATGCTGTCTTCCCTCAAGTGTCCAGCTCACTGCCGGCGGTAATCCTGAGGGGTTCAGGTGCAGGAATCTGTGAATGCCTCCTTGTGTGAGTGTGTGTGTACTGCTGTGTCTTTCACAACTTCTCATGTATATTTTTTGAGTTGTTTGCTTTTTGGATTCCCCTCCGCTGTGCTTTTCATCCTTGAACAGCACGTCAGTCAGGTGCTCTCTGAGGACTACAGTGGAAAGAAGGAAGAGAGAGTTATGGGGACAATGGAGAAGAGAAGGAGAGAGAGACAGACAGACAGAATGAAAAAGGAAGGGAGACAGAGTTTTGAAAGACTTCTAGCTTCCAAGCTGACTGTCATAGTTGTGCTTGCCAGAGGGGAGAGCACCTTTAAGCATACTGGATGAGAAGCGATGTGGAGGGACTACAAAAGCAAAGTAATACATAATAAGCAGCACAGAGTCTGCAGTGCTCTGCCAGCTAACCTACATGAGATTGGTGTGGAGCAGAAATTTGGAAGCGCTTAAAATGTCAGCAAAAGCCTCAACTGAAAGGGGCTTTGCCTTTACGGCACCCTGTAATGAGATTTAGACAGAGTGCATGCAGTTGTTGGTTTAGGATGATCGCCTTGACACATGGATTTCTATACATGAGGAACAAAAAAAACCCCAGTATGAGTGATGAATAAATATAAAGCTATAGCACAATAACTGAATACACATTTGTGTTTGTGGCCCTTGGCTCAAACAATAAAGCAAAGATCACAGAAACAAGCAGTTGAATCATGTTGCTGTTTCTTCTTTTGTACCACTTATCCTTTGACTGCTCTCTACCCTTATTAAACCCAAGAGGATTTTTTTTTTCATTATTCTCGCCTTGATCCTAAAGGAAAATCTAGAAATGTGCTGTTTGAACACAACGTCCTGTGGTTTGTTTTGTTGCACCACCCAGAGCTCAAACATTAGGGTATTTGAGCCCACATTGACATGCAGCCAGACCTTTTCTTTTGCCAAAACTAACTGTATCCTCGCCGGGATGGATTGTGGAAAGAAAAACGCGCTGCCTGTTTTGTTCTTTCCTCTTAGAGCTACAAATGCTCACAGTAGAACAGGTCAAACCAGCATTTGGTTACTTTCTAGTGCTTAAGAATGATCAGATGCACTCCAACGCTTCCTTAGTTAAGTTAATAGGCGTCTATACTGCTGATAATAACTTGGTAATCAGAGACCGAACATGAGCAGGAAGAGTAATGGGGTTCTCTGCATGCTTCCTTCATCCAGCTCCTGCTTTAAAATGCAGGCCAAGTCCTTGTAGTAGTCACTTCATTATCTAGAAATTATAATTATGCCCCCAGTGGAAGCTGGTTGCACCGAAATGTAACACAGACCTCGTTCAGGTCCACAAACGACTGAATCCTGACGGTGGACAAGATGCATTTACAGTGCCTTGCTAGAGCATTTATAGTCTATTGTTTTACATTTTTATTGACCTAAACCAACAAGTTGCATTGGAAATTTACTTCAAAGACATACACTTGATAATGCATAACTGTGTAGTGGAAATGTATGAATAAGTTGATTTTGTAGCATTTAAAAACATATTTTCATATGCAAATCTGAAAAGTGTGGCTTGCATTTGGATTTAGCTCTCTTTACACCGATGCCGCTGATAAAAATCTGTTGCATAGATTTGCTAGAGAACATTAGGTAAGAAATCTGTGGAGAATTCAGCTTTTTGCCATGCATGTCATAAATCTGTCTGAAAGACATTTTAAAACAGATATTCTGCTAAGATGAAAATAAAATGTGACTTACCTTTTACCTAAATAAAGAACCAACACCAAAGATTTACTGAAACACAATTGAGACTGTGAAACATGGTGATAAGAGAATCACATTGTGGGGATTCAACTCTGTTCAAAAATATTTTATTGATTCCAAAGGGAAATGGAAAGGTTGCCTTTATTCTCAAGGCCAGGTAATCGTAGAACCAGAGCTGCAACTATAGGAGCCTTTTTTATTTAGTTTAATTACATTGGTTTGGTGGCTGTATTTGGTTTGTATGTGAATCGTCTCTCTGACCTAAATTTTTGCTCTAACAATGGTGTCACTGTGGGTGAAATCTATACAAGTGTCAAGGTAAGGGCAATGTGGGAAGAGTGTGGGGTGGTCACGCATTTTTTTTTTTTTTTTTTACTTTGTATAGAGATCATCAAATTGCCTCTAATTTTGGTCACTTCTGGGTAAACCAGTAGCACCACCCAGGAATCTGGATCGCATTCAGTATTCAGTGTGTGCACAATAAATGGGTGCATTCCCTAACTTATCTCCCAGTCTGGACATTGCATATTGAGCATGTTGGCACCTGGATTTCCTGCACCCAGAAGCGATCAAATTTAGAGGCAAATTGATGGTCGCTACAGCAACTATTTGAATAAAGGCATTTTTATTCGTCACAATGGCATGGTGAAATTCCAGACCTATAATAAATAGACAATCTGTAACAGAACTTAAATGTATTCACACGGTCACTTTCCATCAAATCTGACAGAGTTTTATTTATTCTACATAGAACATTGGTGAATAATCTGTCCTCTAGATGTTCTAAGCTTTTAGTAATATAGCTGGAAAGATTCCTCAGTAAAGTTGGGTGTAAAAATGACTCAAGGGGCCTGAACAGAAATGTAAACCAAATTTCAGACTATTTGTAAAACATGTTGAAAATTCTGAGTCATGTCACAGTTATTTACCATTACAAAACATTCTACCGAATCTGATCCCCCAAAATATAGAGGTTTATAGCTTTAACAAGGCAATGTTGATTTTTTTCCAAGATGTAATGAAGCGTTTAACACCACCTCCCTCTGAAGAGGAGCAGAAAGAAGTCTTTTAATTTCATGTTTTTACCTTACCATTACATGCGTCAAAGAGGGAAGATTGTGGCAAGAAAATAAAGATGCTTTTAAGCTCTACATTCACAGAGAATAGGCCTCGAACTTGCACACACAAAAACATCTCATGTTGAGTTAATGAGCACATTAGAGGATAAATGGCCACTTAGTTCTGCAGCAGATTTTCAAGTGTGCTATAGGGAGGACCGGCGAGCGCTTTTTACTGCAAATTATCATTCCAATACAAAACCTTGCTGAGTAGATGGCACATTAGGATTGGACGTAAACACACGCAGAGGGGTTTAATCAAACTGAAGCTGAGCTCAGTGTTTAAATGTCCAAAAACAGAAGCCCAAAGTCTTTCCGCATTACTCATTTCCTGCCCTACCTTTGACCACTGTGTTTGCTTGGGAGGAGCGGAAAAAAGTGACCCCAGCTCGAATTGTTTGTCATGTCAGATTGGTTTGTGTTTTCTTTTTCTCTCTCTCTCTCTCTCTCTCTACTGAGCAAGAGGAAGGGATTTAGTCCACGAAATTCAGGTCAGACACAGAGATTAGTCAGACCCGATCCGGCCAGGAAAACATCCAACATGCTGATTAGATGATGCTGTTCGTGATTAAAGATGAAGAGAGACAAGGCAAAGTTATTCCTTTTCTTCAAAAAGTAATTTGTATTATAGCTGTTGTGTAAGGATACAGTACAAAGACACAAAACAATCTGTGTAAATACAAAAATCCACTAAAGTGAAAAGAAGAAAAAAAATCCAACATGAAAAGAATATTAAATGTGAGAGCTTTGGTAAATATAAATGAATCGGCTTGAGGAGCCTGCGGGGATGATTTTAAACTAGCAGATTTAAACTATCCCTGAGATGTGGATGGACTTGAAAAATGCCATAAAAAGACAATTAAGAGTCAACTCCTTAGAGGGAAGGGATTTACTTCAAAGCCTTTCAAATTGATGTGGTCAAATGGGTCCAAAAATTAGAAAAAAAATAAAAAAATCTAGCAAGTCATGTAAGAATGAAAAAGAGTTAATTAAAATGGCCTGAAACCACAACAGTCACGTTCCTTTTGTCCCTAATCGTCAATAATCAAGTGCATAGAGCTTCACTGAGCGTTACCTAAGAGAAAAAGAAGTTTTTGGAGTTTTCTCAGTGCTGTTTTCTTTGGCCGAAACTGCTGAAGAACTTAAAAGTTTCAACAATCTATCTGGGAAAGCGTAGCACTTATTACATGGCTCAATTTCCAATTCTCTCACAGGTACACACATTCACAAACAGAATACTAAAAGAGTCCCCAACACAAAACGATCTCCCAGACAGAGCTGGTGATACAAAACAAGGAAGGACATCCATTATCATGAGAGCTTAGGGAGAGATAGGTGTAACTATTCATATGCTGCTTAAAGAGAGAAGAAACAACATGATTCAGTCCATTAAAGGACTCCCCGCTCCACTGGAGCAGAGGTGGCTGCCTTCATCATTATGTGGTATGGAGTAGCTGCTCCACAGACAGGAGCTCCAGGCCATTATGCCACCCCAGAGCGAGGAGCTCTAATTGCGGCAGGAGAGCTCAATCAGACGCCGTGTTTGTCTCTGTGATATTTTCTGCCTGACCTGATACTCCTAGCAGCCATTCTTTCATCTGACTGCTTGTGATGGGCTCAAACAGCAGTCAGGCCTCAGTGTCTAGAATTCCCCGCCAGAAAAACTTTGCACCTTGTGCCACAATGTGGTATTTATTTCCTGCATCCAAACAGTTCTAGTCATTCGCCAAGTTGCAGTACAAACACATTCCTTCTTGTTTGTAGTCCTTCCTGTGACTCTCATATTTTACATTTGTTGTCGTGGCCAGAAACCAGACCATTACAGTCAACAGCAGCCCTTGAAAAAGAAAAGGCTGGCTTCTCCGCAAAATGCATTTCAGCGCCTGGTGGCGAGAGAAAGGGAAACTGCAGGCTAAGCAGGATTACCTGACTGTGCTTCACACGGTGTCACATAGGCCGATGAGAAAACAGTACAGCGCTTGTTGGGAAATGAGTGCAAACACTACTTGAAGAGGAAAATTAAAAACAATCCTTCGGTGCATGTTTCTAAAAGACACCTAGCATAGGTTATGCCTGTGCCTTGCTTTATGCATTTTAATGAGAGAAAGCATGAAAAAAAAGGGTTTTAAGGCACAGTTGTCCAAAATATACTAACAAGAGAATAGTTTTACATTCATTTATATATATATATATATATATATATATATATATATATATGTGTGTGTGTGTGTAAAAACACAAAAAGCAGCTGGAATTTAAAGCTGTTAGGCAAAGAAATAGTCTTTGGACAAACAAAGCAAGGGAATATCAGTACAGTAACATCTACAAACCAACACATGTCAGTACAAATGTCTGATTGTCACCTTTACAATGTGAAAAAAAAAAAAAAAAGTCAACAATAAACTCCAAGAAAGAGCAGAGGTAGGTGACCAGAGGTCAGAGGCTCCCTTCATCTAGCATCTTGTTGAGGCCATTGCAGATCCTTTGCAGGTAGGCCCTGTAAACTTCCGAAGGCCCATACAGAGCTGCAAGGAAGTCGCAGTCGGCAAAGTGATTGAAGACGTGGTTGACCCGCGAGTGGCTCTTGGCGGTCAGGTGGCGTCGGATGGCCTGGTGCAGGAGCTCACGGCAGTCGTTCAAAATGCTACTCATGACTCTCCGGTCGAAGGTGAACTCGATTTGGTGAAAGCTGACGGCGGTCATGGCCAGAGTGTGCACTTTCTTCCTACAAGGATGAGAGCAAGAGAGCTCTGTCAGTTTCTACACCCCAGCAGCAGCAGCAAGAGAGAAGTAAAAAATAGAAAGTGCTGTCTTGTAGTTTTCTGTAGGAAACTTTCAGCCCTCCCCCAATTAGTTACAGCAGTGTCCTGCACAGCCACACATCTCCCAGCAAATACAATCCTTGTTCTACAGACTGTGCACTTATGTCAGCTTCACAGGCCTCTGACTTTTACTGTTTTAGAGGGAAATATACAAAGTGATGTAAAACTCAATTTCATGAAGCTGCTTCCATCAGCACATAAGAAACTAAATCTCTCTCACTGCAGTTTTTTGTCCCTTTTGCAAAAAGCTCCAGCCTTATAATTTTGCAGGGTTTGTCAATATCTGACACACATTACTCTTAGTCAGGGATACCCAAATCACAGAACCCAACAAACACATATCTGGTCACGAGGAAGAAAGAGAAGGATCAGTAAAGGTTTATTAGAATTAAATTCATTTAAGCCATGTAAAATAATACAGGGGTTCCCTAAAATGAAACCATATTACTCTGAGCTAGTGATTGACCAAATCATCAGTCAAACATCATGAGAACATTGTTATTCAGCTTTATAAAAGGAGGCTGCATGGTCTGTTTAAACCTCAAGCATCTCCTTCGCTGTCCATTTGACTGCGGAGTAGTCAAATGTAGGGGGGGGGGGGGGGGTTTGGGGGTATGTGGCAAGAGGAGGATATAGGGGGAAATAGATGACTGGATCTGATGAGGGGTGCAGACTAGAATAGCTTCTGTTTTCAGTTGGAGTAGATTGGGTTTGTATTTAGGCTCTCCTCCCTCCCTTCCTTCCACTTATGAATTAAAGGGGAGTCATGTCATTTTATGATGGGTAATAACTCTTGTGTAAGACATCCTGAGCTTTTCATATGTGACCCCTTTCCTTACCCACAGCAGAAAATTGCCCATTAAAAAGGTTACTTAATGCACTTGATGCATATTAAAAAGCAAAGGAAACACTAGATCAATAGCCAATTGACTTGTTCTAACTTCTCTAACGTTACAGCTACAAAGCTGGAAGATCTGCCCTGTTCCAACAGATGAGCAGCCGACTGTCTGTATTTGACGATTACAATAGATCTAAAGTCAAATGTTTTAAGGTTAACAGTTCAGTTCAAATAGTGAAATCTTAGTTTTCTATCTATATTGTCTGATTTTGAATGTTTCACACTAAAATGAGGCTAAGCATCAAGGATAACAGGAATAAGGTGGATAAGCTCTTAAATAACTGAATCTCTCTTGCAACATGCTTAATGCACTGTTTAATATTGTTACTAACCTCACAAAGAGCCCTTATATTTGCTTAACTGATCATTGTTATGTTATAAATATTTATATCATGAAAAAAGTAATACATCCATGTTTAATTAATCCTCCATCTGCAAGCAGGCACTATGCTAATATTAACTATAAATAATGGATTTCTTATGTAAATTATTTTGACCCATTATTTAACAAAAACAAAGAAAATGTATTATATTGTACCACTTGTATAATAAATGAAGTAGAGAAAAAAAATAGAAACCAGTAAATTGCTCCATGGATACATGAAATATTTTTACTGAATGGCGGACAGATTTTCTTGCAAAAATATTTACGACCCTTCCCACATTCTGTGATGTTACGATCTTATCCGACTGAGAATAACAAAGAAGTACATAACTGGGAATTGGAAAGAAACTGACGCAGTACATAACTTTTTATTTTGTCAACATACTTAAACCCTGTGGCCGTCTGCCAAACTGACAGGCAGTTCGAGGAATGCAAACATCAGAGAAGCAGCAACAAACCATGTAGGGAGCAGAGAAATCTGCAGAGGAAGGTGTCCTGGTCAGATGAGACCAAAACTGCACTTTTTTATCCAAAATTTAAAACGGTGTGTATGGCAGGAAGTCAACCTTGAGACTTGTTGGTTGCAGCATTGTGTTGCTGGGATAATTCAGTTCAGGATGGATAGAGAAGCTGGTCAGTGTGGAGGGAGAAGAGCTAAATAAAGGTCAAAGCTGAGAGAAAAGATCTAAAGGCTGCTAATAGAGATTAAACCTAGCTGGAGCAGCTCATAAAATACAACCAAAAGAAAATTAGGTTGAAGCATATTTATGTGATAAACCTGTCCTAGATCCAAATAAGAACATGTGGTGAATATAAAAAAAAAAAAAAAAAATTGCTTAATTTGTTTGCAAAGAAAAATAACATGACTCTAGATGTGCAAAGATGGCGGATCCTAAAGCAGCAAAGCAGTGCGACGCGAGAAAAATATTGTAATCTCATTGCGGCGGGAGAGAGAGCGCACAGTGCAGGTGCGGAAGGGAGCGGTGCTAAGTGGCAGTCCGGCAAACTAAAAATGTGTTTGAAAATGTAAAATAAAGTCATAAATTATTAGTCTATGTCTGTCATATATATACATCACAATGTGCTGGGCGGGGCTCCATCATACGGCGTTTAAAATTATTAATTATAACTTATTTTATTTTTATTTCATACGAACATATGACAGGAATTGCCTTCAGCAGTAGGCGAACGACGGAATCATGCGGGAATTGCGGGCGGGAGCGGGACAAACTATTACAGGTGTAAATCATAATTGCATAAAAATCATAATTCTTTGCGGGAGCGGGGCTGAACACTGCGGGAGCTGGACGGGAAAATCTGTCCCGCACAGGTTTCTAGTTGTAGCTGAAATGAGACAGTGTAGTAGGATGCAGGGATGTGTCTTGCAATCAGAGGGTCGCCGGTTCAAAGCCCAGCCCCGTCCATGTTAGGCGTCGTTTTTACTGATGGGGGGCAGCCTCATCTCTGTCAGCGAGATCCAGGAAAGCTGTGGCTAAAATGTGACACAACATAATGCAAAGCACTTCGGAGTCCTTTAACTTAAAATTGCTCTGTATCAGTTCAGATCATTTACCAATAAATCTTGTAGAACATAAACAAAAAACAAACTTTATGCATTATTTTATATCTCCATCTCACCTGAAGTTTTCCACCAGGATCAGCTCCTCGCTGTTGAACTGGTTGTTTCTGTAAAGCACTCCCAGCTTCACCACCATCTTGATCAGGTTTTTGATGATCTTCTGGGACTCTTTGCGGTTGCGAGTGTACTCCTTAGTGACACGGTACAGCTCGTCCAGCACTTCGCTGCTGGTGTCATCTATGAAAAGGTTAGCCACACTCTTTGTTGCCATCTTGCTCATTAGCTTCTTCTGTGCCTGTAGGGCCAGGCTCTTGGTGCTGAAGGTGTCCATGGTCAAGTCTAGGTCAGGGTGATGCCAGGGGGAAAGAGCAAAGAGACGACAGCAGCCTGGTTAATGGTTATATCCAACAGGAAGCATATCAACTTACAGGACATGTCTATAAAATGACTGTTTGCTCACTTGTGCTCTGCAGTTGACACAAAATTAGAAACTAAAGCAGGCTTTCCTTAAACATCCTGTTTGACTCTGCATTACCACGACAGCCTGCAACATGTGAGGTTGTTGCAAATAACATTTAAACTGATAGTGTTTTAACTGCAGGGCCAAAAGTGTCGTTTTATCAGATAATGAGCCGAGGCAGCTGTCAAATTAGTGCCGGCACCCCTCTGGCCTGGAAGAATATGTCCTCGTGGGTGTGGGAGTAAAGTCACTCAAAGCAGGACCAGGCAAAGCAGGAGGTGTAATCTGGACGTACAGTCAGCCTGAACCCGTCCAGGGAACAGGGTGCACATTTGCATCATACCGAGCTGCAGACGCAGAGAGGCCAATCAGTCTCTGCATGAATTTATGGGTGGTTTTCTGTGGGATTCTTTGTGTTTGTGCGCCAAGTGAGGTGACTCAGTGACAGGCTGCACACATGATAAAAGGTCATGAATAGAGGGAAGTGAGGGGTCAGACCCTGCAAGTATGAACATGAGTCCATGCATATTTCAATAAATTAAATAGGCATTAAAAAGATGCCTTATTTCGGTTTGTCAATTCAACAAGGAAGGAAAAGAGGTGACCTTGCGATGGTAATAAAGATGATAGGAGGGAAAGCCATTTCAAGAATTTGTGGGAATACTGCTGCTGGAGCCCCTGTTTAAATAGCTTCCACACACAAAGGTATCCATGAACCCTACAATCAACAGCTACAGGATGAACCACTTTAGGTCCAATATTAAGTATCCAGCCAGTGAT
>NW_015150483.1:1049067-1058389 GCF_000732505.1 Cyprinodon variegatus
GCCCTACGGCAAAAAAGACAATCAACCTTGTTTGCAGTGGGACACTGCAAGTGTGGTACACTGCACTGGCAGTGCCCTACGGCAAAAAAGACAATCAACCTTGTTTGCAGTGGGACACTGCAAGTGTGGTACACTGCACTGGCAGTGCCCTACGGCAAAAAAGACAATCAACCTTGTTTGCAGATGGACACTGCAAGTGCAGTGGAGCACTGCAAACAATCAAGTACAGTGCTAAAACGCATTTGCAGCGACACACTGCAGGCTTGTTTGCAGCGGGACACTGCACAGGTTTTTGCAGTGGGACACTGCAAACAAACTTGCAGTGGAACAATGCAAACAAGCTTGCAGTGTCCCACTGCAAACAAGCTTGCACTGGGACACTGCAAACAAGCTTGCACTGGGACACTGCAAACAAGCTTGCACTGACATCATCATAAAGATAATTGTTACGTCTTCGCATGAACGGAGCCCTAATGATTAATTGAGCATAAGCCAAAAATGGTCAACTTTCGATCCACTTGCAGGGCTGTAATTACGAATCCAAAGTTAGACATGATTAAAAAAAGCAAGGAGATTTCCCAGCTGAGTTAAGTTATGAGTTTTTCTACTGTTGATTGAAGTAAAAAGAAGGCAGTGAATCTCCTGCTGCAGTGTGTGACTTTCACTCCTCTACCTCACTCCGTCTGCAATGCCTCTCTAAGCATATCAATAGGACTCCTTGGAGAGCGTCCACAGAAGAGAAGAGATGCACGAGGAGAGAGTAAGCAAGACTGAAGCAGGAGGATGGAGAAAGAATAAGAAGGTGGAGGTGTGTTACACGTCAGAACAGACACGCTGAATGACAGCTCACTTACAGAGCGATCTGAAGGTGGAGGTAGCGCTGGCCTCATCTTATGGTGTCTGGACATATAATCGTGTATCTGGTTTAACTAATAGAGAGGGATCGCTGGCAGATCTACACCCACCACTTCAGCATAGTCCTAACTACCTTACTGAGCTGCAGCCATTCTCTGATGCAATGAGTGTGAAATGCAAAAAAGAAAAACAACAGAAACACAATAGTGACTGATCTGAGAAAAAAAAAACCCATCAGCAATAGTTGCTCAGCCTTGGGCGCTGAATCACCTTTCAGAACACAACAAAACAGGTCTGCATTTACACCCCACTGCTGTCCTCTGTGATGGACATGTATCAGTTTTGAGAAGTGCTGAAGGATAATGGACCACTTTCTTAGATTGGGGAGATTTCATAGTGCTCATTAAAATCCACTCTCGTCAGGGACTGGAGCCATCATCCCCTGTCAGCTGTGAAGCCTGCTGGTGAGCAACACAAACCAGGAGGAGAGGAGGAAGACAGGAGAGGATATGGAGTGTTTGTATACACACACCCTGATAAACAGTTCAAATATGGAGGGTTGTTTGCAAGTGGAGCCATTCCAGAGAAACATTGGGGTGACGTGTCAAAGGTTTACTAATCATTCTGTTATTACCATAAGAAGAAAATCAACTGATCTCTAAAGAAAAAAACATTCTCGCTATAAAGAAGAATAAAGGAAAGCTGTAAAAATGTTCAGCCAACCCGAGAGATTTCAGCTTTAAAACTGCTTTTACTAAGCCCTAAAAGCTTAATTAGCTTCTATGGGCTTTGCTATGTTTGCAGCAATTTCTTTAAGAAAAAAGCAGAGAGACAATTTTAAAGGTTTAGAAAAACCAGACTCCTCCACCTTCATTCCAAGAATCAGTAATGCGATACTTGAAGCAGCTGCCAAAATTGAGAGAATGTTGATGCTTGCTAAAAGCTCTTGAATGACAGACAGTGTTTCCATTAGGTTGTTGTATGTTGGTGGAGGCAAACTTGCTTGTAGGGATTCTGTTACGTAAAACAAAGATTTCGGAGCAAGAAATATACATTTCCAAAAAGTTTATGATTTCTAAAGGTATAACTTAAAAGTATAGTGGAGGATTTTTTTTTTCTGGGTGGATCAACAAAAGAATTGGTCCTTCTAATTGTCAATCATTCAGGTAATGTTTACACAAGGCCATTTTGCGTTCTCGTCACCAGTTAGCTATCTTTTTCTGTGCATGTTCACTTTCAGGTGTATATGTGTGAGCTACAGTTTCAGTCAGTAATTGAAGCCTGCCTTTCTCACCGCGGTTCTTTGAAAATGGCCAAGGGTCATAAGAAAAAAAGTGTCTATTACCCCATTTACACTACACTTGAAAAACCGTGCCGAGACCGGTTCGAGCTCAGTAACTGAGATAACTTATCGTGTGTAAATTGAAAGCAAACTGAACTGAACTGAGCTAGACACAACCAGACCACGCCAACTGCAGACCAGTTCCAGAGGTGGGCTCGGCTTGGTTTTTCCCTGGCTCGGTTCTCTGATAACAAAAGCGCATGAGCAGAATGCGTCATCTCCGTCTGGCTGCAAATCCCGATTCACACTCCATTTCAGTAGTTGGCGGTAACGCCCCTCCGGAAGTTGCTTGCCAACCAACACAAAACAGAAGAACTATAAAGAACAATGGAATTATCTCCACGCAACATTTTGATTTGCTTGATTCCTTCTTCGTCTTCTTCTTCTTGTGTTTTATGGCGGCTGGCAAACAACTTTTGGTGCATTACCGCCACCAACTGCTGGATTTCCACCTTCAATACTCGCAGTAATACCCCAGATCATCACTAGGAGGCGAGGAGTCGAGGAACCGAGATAGCGTGATGTGTAAACGTTCGTCAGAACCGAGCTCGGCCTGGTTAACTGATCCAAGCTCGGACCGGTCTCGGCGTGGATCGGTTTTTCAAGGGCAGTGTAAATGGGGAATATGAAATGCATAAGAAGAAGAGATTCTTTCACACAATGACGTACACTGAAAACACAGGTCGGGATTCCCACTAATGCATCGGTTGCAAAGATTCTACTCGACGGGTAAAGTTTGGCATGCCATTTGAAGAAATCCATTTCACATCACTGCTAGTAAAACAAGGAGAAATGGGGTAGTGTATGCTCAAAAGGGCAGGCAGCATTCTGTAGGACTAGACACAAACAGGACAATGAGGGTTTGAGCTGCTGCCCTTGTGTTGCAGACATAGAGTGCTGAAGTAATGCATTAATAGACTCAGGGACAGTTTTAACAATAATGCTAGAACACTAATCAATACCTTGCCTCTCAGAAGTGGAGCATTTGAAAAACACTAGTGTAGTTTTTATTTTTCTAAGTCATGACTGTACTATTTGTCCACTGCAATTTCTGCACTGAAGTCCTGGTCCTTCACACAGAGTTAAGAAAAAAAAAAATCAATTTATGGAAGTAGGCAGGGTTTGAATATGTTACCAGAGAAATCCTCAGGCAAACAAAAGGGGTAGACACATAAGAGGAGGAAAAGGTCAAAGGAAGCAAGAAGAGGGAAGGACAACAGCAACAAAAAAGACAGAAATTATATAATTTTAGAAAAGGAAGGAAAGACAG
Organism: Cyprinodon variegatus; assembly: GCF_000732505.1. Classification (NCBI taxonomy): domain Eukaryota; kingdom Metazoa; phylum Chordata; class Actinopteri; order Cyprinodontiformes; family Cyprinodontidae; genus Cyprinodon; species Cyprinodon variegatus. Next base: position 1,052,535 of record NW_015150483.1, read on the forward strand.
ACATAAAAGACAGAAATAAAGAAGGATATAGACAGGAGAGGACAAGGTAGCAGCTGAGGAAGGAAAGCTAAAAAGTAGAATAAGAAGAAGAATATAAAGAAAAAAGTAAAAATAAATAGGCAAAGTAAAAAAGAAAAGAGAGACATGTATGCATAAAGAAGGAGAACTAATTGCTTAAGTTGGTGATCAAATCTGGGCCAAGTCCAGTTTTCCCATAATCATTCTCTGAACTAACAATCTTTTAAAGGGACGTTCATTATATACAGCATTTCTTACAGCCAGATTTGAGCATTTTACTCATGTGAAGTTATCAGGTTGTACATTTAGGGAATTGTTCAATAAACACCAGCGAAATATCCTACTTTTTTAGCTCAACTTGTCACTTCTGCATGCCACAGCAAAGAGCTGTCACACTGTCGTTGCTCTCAGGAAAAGAAAGCTTAGCACTCCATGTAAACATGGCTTTAGACTAAAATCTGTGTATGTGTGGCTGTGAAGCATGAAAGTGGTGGCACCAAATCTTAAATGGTCTGTGAAGTGCAGTGGTTGCAGACAGCAACCCCTGACGTGGTGTCTCCACGGTATTTAGAGAGGCAGCGTTTTGCCAGATCTAAAGCAAAACGAGATGCGACAGGAGAAAGTGCTGCTCGGCAACATGGCAGAATACACAAGGCATGCTGATCAGCGTTCAACAAACATCTGCAGCATCACACACTTAAACCGATAGGCCGCGCTGCCAAGAGCTCCACGGTTCTATTTAGAGCAGTTAGACGAGCTGCAGACGCTCACAGTCGCCTCCAACCAGCCGACAAGCCCTCACTCAAAAAGAGACAGTGGCTCAGCAGAGGTGACTCACTGAAATGAAGACGGACCTCATACAATGTGTGATGGATGTCTTGTGACAGTGTATGAGCTCAGGTAATGGAAGCAAGGACTCCGTCACCCTACTGCAGGCACAGACAGCCCCTGTCAAGTCAAGTGCGACAGTCCAACCACTTATTGTTGGGATAGAGCTTAAAACAGACCGCAAAGACAATAAAGTAGCATATCCACCCACCATCAGTGTATATAGGAGGATTTCTAAGGTAGACTCAAAGATACGGAATTATCCATAATTTATTTGATGTGCATGTCTGAGTTTCAGCACAGATAAAGCTGATGTGTGTATTGGCCACACCTTGCATGTATCAGAATATTTGGATAAAATCCATCAGCTGCCACATTCAGCCTCTCATATGGCAGCTGTTTCTGGACTTTCAGAGCAATGCAATGAATAGAGGATCAACAAAGGGCAATAGTATTATCCACTGTAGGGAATAAACAAATATTGTTGTTGCCCCTGTTTTATAACCGTTAAACTAAATCTGTTGCAGAAATGCCCTCACAAAGAAAAAAACAACAACAGAGTTTTCCTTTGGCTATGTTTTATGAACAGTGTTGAGTGTAGTTTGCAATTACACAGAAAGACAGAATTTGGCAAGACATCAATCATTACTTTAAAGATGACAGTTTGAAGCCATGTTTGTCACATGTCCATCATCACCATCAAGGTTTGAAGAAAGGACCCAGATTAGAGAGACAAGGAGTGCTGTTATTCTCTTATTACTTTGAATGTTAAATTATGAATTTGTTTAAGCTATAACATATTTAAGACAAACTTTAAGGCGACATTAGGGAAAGCACGCAATACAGATTTTATGTTTATGAGCTTTTCTTTTACCAGTACTCTAAGCTCCAATTCATTTATTAGTGTTAGTGCAGTAACATTTTCATCAGTTCAGAAGGAAGGTCTGCATTAGTTTTAAGGTATAAATTTAGATGTATGCATGTGGCAAAGCTACTTAGATCAGAGGTCATTAGGTTCTGTGAGAGGTGATGGTGTAAAAATAAAGTGCAGCACAAAAGGAAGTGCACACAGTGTGCAATAGCAAGTGCAAGGAAGCAAAGGGTAAAATAGACAGATGCAACCGTTCAGGTAAACAGGGTAGGTTATCCCACAGCTGTGGAACAGTATCTTAAAAAAGGACTGGTTGTCTTCAATTTTTGTTGGTTGACACTGCTAATGTACAATCCCTTGAAAATCCAAGTGACTGACTCATTACATATGCCTATAAGTAAAAGGGGGCTATTCCAGTTAGTACTGGTAGGCCAAAATCAGGGACTTTAATTAAATGTATAGGGAGGTAATGGTAGCCAGGAAGCTGAACAAACAGCAGGGTGACGTGTTCTCTTTTAGTCTGCTTGAAGACCATGTGATGCACTATGTTCTGGATCATATAGAGGGCTTGGAGATCAATTAGGAGGATGTTAAAATCGTCACAGTGGGAGATCCCCATAGAATACAATAGAAACCTCATGGGTTAGGTATATCTTGATTTTTCTTGTTTACAATGCAAAACTGGTGATCAAGCAATTGAGGCAACATTAGTTTTAAAGGGTCCACTGATCATTGAAGATCACTAGAAACCCAGTTTTCTAGTGATCTTCAAGGAGCAGCAGACAGGAACTCAGTTCAGATGGAGATAGTGTGGTGTCTGATCAGCTTGGCAGGAAGCCATGAGACAAGCTGTGTTTTTTTTTTGTGCATCCTCATTAATATTTTGATTCAGTTTATTACACCCTTGAGTCTTTCCATTTATACACAGCATTGCAGGTTTTCAATTGAGATGCACCAATCGACTAAAGCAGGCATCCCCAAATTCAGTCCTCGAGGGCAGCTGTCCTGCAGGCTTTAGAGGTTTCCCTGCTCCAGCACAGCTGATTTAAATTGAAAGCTGATTAACAGGCTTTTGTTTAACTGCAGTCATCATAATCAGCTGTGCTAAAGCAGGGAAACCTCTAAAACCTGCAGGACAGCGGCCCTCAAGGACCGACTTTGGGTTTGCCTGGATTAAAGAAAGACATGAATACCACGTCTCTTTAGACCAGCTTTGATCAGAAATGTTCACGTCAAATACCACAACTATTTTGAGAGAGAGGGAGGGTAATCAACAGCCTCTCTTCTGCCAGGGAGCCCCAGCTGCTACAATGCAGCTCACCAACATCAGTGCATGAATATGTGAGTGAAAGGGTATTAAAGAAAATGCTCAGCAAAGTGCTTTGGACTCTCATGACTTGAAAAGGTGTTATATAAATTTGACAGCAGAAGAATGCAATAGAGTTAGGTAGATGTCTATAACAATGATACATCTTTTTGTACAGGATCTTTTATGCATTAAAAAAAAATAGGCAGACTTGGGCTAACTGTAAAGCTACTTGAGATGAGAGACGCAAAAATAGTATAGTGTGGCGCTGCTGTTAAGTTGTTCCATTTAACCCCATCGATATAGGGATAGCATTGTTATGACATCTACTGCCCACACATCAGCACTTCAGCTCCAAATCTGCTAAAAATGAATTTAACTTAATGGGAAATGTCAAATTCATGAACCTTTTATTTGACACAAAGTCACAAAATTTTCAATCTGAAATGAAATTTTGGAACTAAAGGTATAGTGGAGGATGGTCTTTTTTTTTGGGTGGATCATCAAAAAAAATGGTCCTCCTAATTGTCAATCATTTTGGTGATATGTTTACGTAAGGCCTTCCTGCGTGCTCGTCCCCATTTTCATCTAACACTAGGCTGAGAAATGCCTCCCCTCTCGCACGCTGATGAGAAATATGAACGAAAATAAACATATTCCTTAATATTATATAGATTTCTTATGCTTCGATGCCCTAAAATTTTTGTTTAGAGATAAAGTTGAATGAATGCAATTTTTACTTGTAAGGAGATTTTCTTTAGTCGATGTGCTACAGTGTCCGATGAATATACTATATGCTCAGTGAATGGCATTTCCAGCTTTTGCCATCAACACCATTCTATGTCTTTTCTGACAAAAAATTAAGAATATATTTAAAAGTTCCCTTTTTCATTCAAATTTCAATCCGTTTTCTCATGAATGTGCTAGAGCTTAGGGCCATGTATGCTCCCGCGATAGGAAAGGTAATTCTCAGCATTTATCTGTCCAGCAAATCCCTCAATTTTAAGGCGTCCATGCATAAGAAATATAAAACATTAAGAATATGTTTAAAAGTTCCCTTTTCATTCATATTTCAATTTGTTTTCTCATCAGTGTGCGAAACGGGAGGCAATTCTTGGTATAACATGGTGGTTAGTCTGACTAAGTGGAGAAATTGCAAATCTTTTTTTTTTTTAAATAAGCTTGCATGAGCTATAAAAACAGCAACTTTTAAACAGAGCGTGCACGTGGAGATATGGGCTCTTGCACGCATTTAATAGGCGTTCCCTCTCGGGAGCGGGGACAGGGTTGTGCATGTGCATTTTTCTTTTTTTTTTTAAGTAGAGAATTAAGTTTCCATTTAGTGAAAATCAGTTTCAAACTTATGCAATTAAATTCAATTAACATAAATATAAGCCATTTCAATTTCAGTTTCTGATGGCTCAAGTTTCTGCCAATAAGAACGGATAAAAAATCCAGCAAACTACTGTGCAGAGCTTGTGGAGGAACACAAAAAGTTTGAAAATGATATCTTTTTATTTCAAATGTCTCCATAGAGTTTAAAAGTGAACTTTATTTAAAATGCCTGATAAAATGATTCATCATAACAGAGCCGGGTGTATAACTTTTGTTTACAAATGACAAATATTGAGCCGAATCCCAGATAAATCCTCTACATCACCTAAACTCAACTGTCAGAGACGATAAAGCTGAGGAGCGACAGGTGAGAAATGAGAGGAAGCTACAAATAGACAGCTTGAGGGATGCCGATAAGAGTCAGCATTAACAGGACGCTAAGAAAAAAAATAGGAAAAGTGCTTGGGCCACCACAACACAGAAAAAAAAAAATAGTGTTGGCTGGAAGAGGCGAACTACCCATGACAGCAAAACAATTGATTGGTGGATGGCAGCAGAAAATGTCACGACTTTCATATTCTTCAGGGATTTAGTAGTCATGTGGATTGGAGCTCTGTGACCTCAAGGGAAACAACTCCATCAAATCCTCCATGCTTTAGGACAGAGGCCATCACAGAACCAGAATCACGCAACAACAAAGAGAAAAGCTCTATAATCCACTCACTGTTTCAGTCACTAACATGTCAAAAGCAGAGGCTATGCAACTATCTATCTTATGTAAACTCTAACAGGTTACCAGTTTGAGCTGGCCCAGTGACATTTACAGTGAGTTGGCCTCTATTTACCCATTGACATCATTGCTCTACAGGTGTTGACTGCAGCTGTCCACTAAATGTCACAAAATGAAAGACTTTGCATGTAAAGAGTCCAAATAATTAACTGGTATATTTAATCTTCTAAAGCTTTTACATTAATACAGTGGAAACTCTTGCATTTATACAGGATTCTGAGCAGCAACATGGACCATTAAAGCTACATTTTTTCATTAAAATCATATCTTTTGATTGGTTTCTGTACTTTGTTGGATTCAGATATCCCCTTCATAAAGAATCACTGACCAGTAAAATAGAAAAACTTAGTGATGTAAAAAAAAAGATATAAATGTATACATATACATACACACACACATAATATTTACACACAAAGCTTTGTTTTCATGACATATAGGGACATTTAATTGACTTTCTCTCATTTTATATAGCCTAACCCAGACCCTTACCCTATTACTAAGATGTACCTAATCCTAACCTAAACTGAATTCACACCTTAGTCCTAAACCTAACCCTAACTCAAAGAACAGAACTTTACCATATAGGGACCAGTCCCCATATGTACCTGTAAGTCCTCCCATGTAGGATATTTTACAAAATACTTCCCTCACATTGTAGGTAAAACAAGACCACAATGCTAGGGATGCAGCACACACTTCAGTAAACG
>NW_015150483.1:1058404-1066809 GCF_000732505.1 Cyprinodon variegatus
TATATATATATATATATATATATATATATATATATATATATATTTAAAGCTCTGTAAAAGCAGCAAAGCTACTTTCTAAGTGAAGATGGAAAAGTGCAGTGATGCTCTAATGTGTACAATACTCTTTGATAGGAATGTTTTTAACCCACTTCCATCCATCCATCCATCCATCCATCCATCCATCCATCCATCCTCTCCTGCTTAGTCCTTTTCAGGGCCACGGTGGGGCCTGTGCCTATCTCTATCGAGAGGCAGGGTACATCCCGGATAGGTCACCAGTCTGTCGCAGGGCAACACAGATACACACACACTCACACCTAAGGACAATTTTAGAGAAGCCAATAAACCTAATAGTCATGTTTTTGGACTGTGAGAGGAAACCTGAGTACCCGGAGAGAATCCATGCATGCAAAGAGAGAACATGCAAACTCTGTGCAGAAAGACCCTGGGCCAGGATAAGAACCCCGAACCTTCTTGCTGCAAGGCAACAGCATTACCCACTGTACTTAGTTTGGGCACTATATTTACTTAGGTCAACATGCTATACTGGAACAGTCCATTTATATTTTAATGATATAAGATCTTAGTGTTAGGAATCAGTCATAAAAAAGTCTTGTCAAACATTAAAAAACCCACTAACATTAGCCTAGCCTTCCACTAATTACTCCAGGCGAAAACATGTTTAGCAGGGGCAAGATGCAAGCCAAATGATGACTATAGCAACTTTCAGACTCCATTTTATCTTTTATTTAATCTGGTTTGAAAAAAAAAAATAAAAACGAAAAGCCTGGTGGGGAAAGCCCCTTAAATCCATGATTCATTTAAGTAAATAGCTGGTTGGGAAATCCCTTATTGCATTTTTTTTTTCTCTGCTAAGTTATAGATTGAAATCCTATTTGTCTTTGTATAATGAATGGTTTAAACAGGATGTTTCTCATTCAAGAGCGGAAGTTAGATCACCATTAATTACAGAACAGCATAATACACTAGTCAAGGTGTCCAAATATGAACAGATATCCTGTTTCCATTCAGGAATAATAGAGCCATATTACCTTACAACAATAGCAGTCCTTAAACACAAAGAGGCAGGGCCATTTACCATTGCTAGCACGCAACCTGGCTAGAGGTGATGATGTTTAATATGGAGGACACAGCTTTGGTTGATTACTTTGGTTCTAGCAGCAAAACATTAAGGTCTTTGCTGATATTTCAATTTATCAACCAAAATGCGAATGAGCATTAAACATGTTTTAGAAAATTAAAGGGGCTGCTGTCAAAACATCCTCCTTAAACCATATCTCTTAAGTTTTTTTAATATTACCCATTTATATCTTTTTTTGTTTTTTTTTTTATATCTTTTTTTGTTTTTTTTTTTTTTACATCACGAAGTTTTTCTATTTTACTGGTCAGTGATTCTTTATGAAGAGAATATCTGAATTCAACAAAATACAGAAACCAATCAAAAGAGATGATTTTAATGAAAAAAATAAAAAAAGCTCAGAGAAAATAAACTTAAATCAATAAAGGTAAAAGTAACCAAAGCTGGGAACAACCATCCTCCTGGTGTTAAAATGGTACACCACCACACAAAAACGACATGAATAATTAATATCAAGGAAGCATAAACATGGTATGGTGTTAAAACAAATTGGCAGTTAACAATTATTGGTATAATCAGGCAGAAGGCAAGAAGATAAAAATAACCGTAGGAACTTATCACGTAGGTAGGTTTGAAACTCCTCAAGTGAGACAAGAGCAGTGTTTATTAATGTGCATTTTTGCTTAATAATATAATTAAGAAGTCCATGCTTGCACATTATTTTAAAATATTTGATTTTTTTCATTTATCTTGTTTCACTCATCACACAAGAAAAACAATTCAAAGCGTAGACTCTGTGCCACATGTTCACAGACTGATCATATGTATAGAAATAAGGGCAGTGAGAATCAGCTGGTGACTGGAAATTGATTATTTTCAGCCAGATGAACCCTAATAGATCAACAGCTTGTGAGAAACTCAATAATAAGATCCATTTCCAATCAGTGAACTTAGCAAGCTGAGTGCTACTAATCACAGTGACACCAGGAGTCTGGTGTGAAGGCAAACGGAGTAAAGCAGATGGATATTAAAATATATAAAAAGTTAGCTAAAATTAAAATATAAACTTTCTATGATTTGTCAAGACATGCCTGCAGTCCATTCAAGCTGCAGGAAGGCAGAAAAACAAAACAAAAGCAAAGAGCAAGAGTTTTAGCAGATAACGGAAAGAAGCAGATAAAAGAAAGATCAGGAAATTTGGTCTGGTTCGTGGATTCCGACTCCAACCAGTGTCTGACATGATACAAGCTGGATCTGAAAAAACAAACAAACTAGCAGCTCTTTTTAAATCTCAGAGTTACGGTTTGTTTCTGTATCTGGAGTGTTACAGTCAAGTCTTTGTGGTCTGGTTTCCTGTTGAACGCATAGAATAGAGTAGAAAATCCCTTTATTGTGTGGGACATCCCCACCAGCGCAGCTGATCCAGGTCAATGAATGATCATTTATGCAAGTTATGAAGCCCTGCAGGGGCCTGCTAATGAAACACCATTTCATTAAGGTGTATCGAACCAGGAAAAGATTTAAATCCACTATGAGAACATCCTGAGACCTTTGAACCCTTATGATCATCATTATTTACAACACAAAGACTGCTGTTAAAGCAGCACAAGATAATTGTCTATAAAAGACGCCAAAGCAAGTCGAATATGTCCACCTCTGCAATCACTAAACACCAAATGAAAATTACAAATACAACATATTTGTTTTTTGTGCAATCAAGTTAAAACTTGTGCGTAAAGGATAAAGGTGTTTGCAAAGCTGCCTACAAAACAAACGAACAAGATGGCAGAGGTTCCAAATCAAGTTACATAAAATACATCTACGATTAAAGGTTTTATATGTTTGTACTGTAAAATTATTTTTCTCTTTCTCCACATACACCCCCCCCCTCCCCTTTGGCTTTATAATCTGCTTCCACTTAGAGAAAACAATAGCAAATCCTGGCTGTCTATAGAGTACATCCGTGCTTTGTGTTCTGAGAGGACACGTAACCACTTGAGCGAGCTGCACAACTGGGACCACTTTGCTGTCGGAGATTCAGGCTGCAGGATTTCAGGACAAAGCACAGGCTGCAATTTCATCTCTCATCAAGTTTTGCAGTCTCACTCTTCTCCTCTCCTCTCAGGAGATGTTGCGTAACAGAGACGGTGCTGACTACTAATGGATACTCGCAGCTAGGAGCGTTGCATATGTTAACAGCCGTCTCCAGCGGGCGTTTGTGTCCGTACTCATCACTGTGCAGTGGCTCTGGTTTGAGATCAACAACTGTGATGTCCAAGAGATGCATCACAGAACACCCTCGCTTCGGTCGTGGCCATCTCCGACTTGTAACCTTTTACAATTTAGTACAGAAACTTTTTGCAGTCAGCTGGCAATCAGTGTTTTCCCCTCAGAAACTATGCCCTTCCCTTTAATGGTTTTCTGAAATCTGCCAGAAGCCCGCCGAACAATTAATAATTAACGCTCAGCCACATAATGGATCTGCTTTTAATAATTTAGCCTGCCAATTTGAACTAAAATAGACTTGGGGCTGAGAGCGAGCCGCTAAAGCGCAACAGGTTGGGGAAAAAGATGAGAGGCCGGGATAAAAGCCGGGCTCAGCACATATAGCAAGAGATAGTGGCTATGAGCTGCTGGCATTAATTTGGGAACATCAGTCAGTGTTAGGCATGTGTAATAAGGCTGGGAATACAGTGGCTGCTGCACTGCCTGAGGCCCAGCACTGTGCTCACTCACAACATTTGTTCATGCATTAAAATGCATAAGTGGATTGCTAATTAATGGCTACAACCAGGCTAATTTGAAATGAAAGGTAAAAGAATAATAAGGAATCACCAGAGCAACCCACTTTTAGATCACTTCGCTTTAATTGGCATGTCCCAAGTTTTATACTATATATTATTTACAGTATAATTAGCGTCTTAACAGCTTTGGGGGACATAATCGAGGGGAGAACTATACTTGAGCTATGGCTTAGGTCGAGGCCTTTGACATTTTAATTAAGGCCACCATAAGAGCAGAACATGATATGACTAATTGTCCTCACCTCAAGCAGGGAGAGCACAATTTGTTAACTTGGCGTTTAATTGACAAATACTAGCATGCTGTGGCGGCAGGAGTGGCGGGGATAGCGATCAGGGAAAATTGAGAAGGACACTGTGAGTCAACAGATGACTCAAGTAGAATCTCAAATGAGTCTGGTTTATTAGCGGACTCCATCACTGGCTCATTATTTCAAACAATGTCACAGTATTAGCCTGTCGGGCGGCATCGCGCTTTCAGATTAGACAAGGTTCCAAACTCAGAGTGTTTTTTTGTCTGACTAGGGGCCACCTCCGTTTCCAGTTAAACTTTACAGCGTTGAAAAAAAAAAAAAAAAAAGGTCAGACGCCTTTCTCGCCTTGGTAGAGTGTTACCATGCATTCTCCACGGCGGGAACCACATCTGCAGGATTACTGCAGTGATTTTAGAGCTTTGCTCTCAATAAAGCAGCATGGGGCTTCTTGGACAACGTGACTGCAATGTCCCATTTAGAAAGAAAAAAACGCTCATAGTGGATCTGAACAGGATACAGTTACACTGAAATATACACAGCTTAGGCTTACAAGCCCCTGCTTAATCCTGCTGTGCAAGCATTGCTGTATTATTTATCATCTTTCACAATCACAACACGCTGAAATGGTGACAGCGCAGTTGTGGGACACAAAGCCTTTAATAATTAGGAAAAGAAATGAGACGGCCATTAAAACCAACCCAGGCTAAAATCCACTGTAAATAGATTTTAAATCGGATGCTTTTCTCCTTACAGAGCAGTCGCAGTGAGAAGCTATTTCCAATTAGAAAACATTTGATTTCTTTAAGATCTACATTACTAACCATCTAATGTAATAACTGAGTGAAATTTAAGGAGAATGGAGATTTGTTTTCCTCTGTCTTATTTCTACTCTAAAAACATATGCAATATTTGTCACATTTAATAGAATCTGGCAGATATATATATATATATATATATATATATATATATATATATATATATATACACATACACTATTCGGGTGTAAACATGCCTCTAATTTTCAGCTGGAAATAGACTTCAATTTGTAAACAAATTTTAATAAATTGATGTGTATTTAATATAAACCAACTCTCTGTGTGATACCACTCGCTGCAAACATTTATTGCATTATATTTTCACTCTTTGTTGTGCAACATGATTATTTTACAAGCAGGTTTCACATGTAGTTTTTCGTTTCCCTTTAAATTAAGGTCACCTTACAGATGGGATGATTGAAATCAAAGGTAGTTCTTAGTGGCAAAATGTGTCACATGTTGATTTTTTAGGAAACATTTAGAGATTAGATTTCTTTAAAGTCCTATTGCTCAGCCTAATTAATATTAAGACAATTAGCTACGAAAAATTGCTTCAGCTTTTTCATGAATATCAGTTTCTATGAAAACACAATTTAAGTTTCTGAAGTATAAAGCTCATGATATAAATTTTATCTCTGCTGAGCCTCTACAGACCAACATTTTTTCCAAACAAATTATTCTTGCTGACACTTTAACAAAACATTATTGATAATTTAAAATGCTGGAAAATGTGTCTTGTTTCCTACAATCTGACTTTGAAATAACAGAACCCCGATGGATTTAAGCTGCATGTCTCAGAAGCGAGACCAATCACATCCACTTCTAAGATATGGATAGAAAAATCTGAGCATTTTCCAAAAAAGCATAAAAATGAATTATTGCATTTCATTTATGAGCTTAGTGGAGGCATGAATGTCATCCTGGGCAAGAATTTCCTCTTAAATGACATCATTTTCAGAATAGGAAGGATCTCAGTTTTTAGATTTCAGAGAAAGGCTTTGCAATCATTGGAGAGTAATTGAGTCTAAATTTGACCAGTCCATCTGATAAAGTCTTCAAGGAGATAAATATGTTTAATAAATCTCAAACCTTGCTTGAACACTTTGACCTAAAAATGGTCAAATGAAGCACATCTTAATTCCTTATAAGAAACTATTAAAATGTGCAATAAATTTGAGATTCTGAGTATGATACTTATAAATGGTGTTCGGCATCATCAGTGCCACACGTTTTGCTCACAATAGAGAAATCACTATAGAAATCCTTGCCGTAAGAAGCTGAAATGGACCAATCAGGCTTTTCCTGACTCATTCCTATTTCTTGCCTTTGATTCCTCTTCATCTCCAAAGACCATAACTCAGAAAAAAAAAAAAGAAAATATGCTGCTTGGTCCTTAATAGGGGTTTATTATGTATCACAAACAAATTTCATTAAAAAAAGATTTTCATCATCTATACATCAAAGTGCATTTCTTTAATCATATGATTTTCAATAAACAACAAGAACAACAACAACAAAAAAACTTCAAAGTGTGTGAGTGTGTTTGATGGACGTTCAGAGTTTTACCAATCAGAAGCTAATTATTGAAAATGCATCAAACACAATGGCAGTTGCATTAGCCTCGATACTCTTCTTATCTGTGCATCATGTCGCTTCCAATTAAAGAACCCTAAAACACGAGGTGTCTGCCATTATATAATAAAAAGGCTTTTTTAATTGCTCTGTGATCTTCTCCCTCGGCTCATCGACTGACAGCTGCTGCTAAAAGACACAAAGGAAGCCCTGGCAACTAAGATCCAGAATGGGCTGAAAAACGGCAAATCATTTCACCACAGACACAGCTAATGCACAGAGCGAGTCCAACTCCTGGGCCCCAAATGCCAAGCTGTAATTCATTTGACATGTCTGTCTGGGTTGTGCATGATAATGTGCACTGCTACCTGCCAGGGCCCTATCTGCACAGAGGGGCCATTCATACGCATACAGGCCTTGTTTTGTCGACTAAAGACTCTTACAATGTAAACACGGCGATGTGTTTTAAAAAATATATGTGTTTGCAAACTACACCCCCCCACCCCTCTGCTGAATAAACTATGGATTAGCCCAAAAAGCATAAGGATCATTTGGTGGAGATGAAAATCCCCCTTTTTTTAATGATTGTCCTGCATTTCGTAATTTTCTGTAGGGTGGGTCCCTATGAAATCATTCCAAATGAAATCACTCTCTAGTAAGTGATGGAAAAGTGTAGAAGCTCTCATGTTACAACCATGACCTGCAATATGTTTTATTGGGAGTTTATGTATTCCACCATAGTGAATGGTTGTGAAATGAAAGCAAGATGATGCAGGCGATCTTAAAAGTGTGGAGTTCTTTTCTAAACGGCTTCTTTCAAGTCATTTTATAGAATCGCTTCCTTTTTTTTCCACAGCAGTTACTCTATATTTTCTTGACCAAATTCTTTTTAATGCTAGAGAAAAGTTTTCCCCTCAGCACAATGCTGCCACTGTCATGATTTACTGTGGGGAAGGTATGTTAAGGGTTAATATTTCTGTTTGGGTTTTTTCCCCATTATCCTCAGTTTGTCCAGAAAGTAGTTTTTTTTTCTTGCCACTATTGCATTACTTTATAAAAGTCTGGTACTTAATTATAATTGTCTATAAGCATTTTATTAAATTTAGGGGAGTGTTGGCCTAGCAGGTTAGAGCAGTTTGCTGGTGTTCTGAGAGGGCGGCAACAATCCGGTTTGATCCCTTCAGCCTCCACTCTGGCTTCCTGAGCAAAACCCTTACCCCCACATTGCTCCCTGGGTGCCACACAATGGCAGCTCACTGCTCCACAAATGGAATAGGTCAAATATAGAGAGAGAATTTCCCCATTGTGGGACAATAAAGGTGTTTACATTTTTACACATAACATTTATAAACTGTGCTTTTGATTTCCTGGAATACACTATGAATGATCTTATGTATGAGTGGAAATATATATATATATATATATATATATATATATATATATATATATGCATAAATAAAAACCTGCAGTCTATAGAAGGTGTCATGCTCTCAACAGATTCTTCCACCTGAGCTGTGGATATCTGCAGCTCCTTCAAAGTTCCAATATCGCCCTGAGCTGATTGATTAATGCTCATCTAGTCCTGTTAGTTTAGGTTTACAGCAGGCCTTGGAAGGCTTTGCGGTTGCGCTGTCTTTTCTTTTTCAGATTACAATGTCCCTTTGTCCTCCTATTACTAGCTTGATGAACCAATTCAACGCCTACTTTATTTAATTAGTCAGCAATTAATTCTCAGAGGAACTCGGAGTAGGGCAAAAGAAAAAAAAAAAACTTAACTGATTTGTAAATTTTCTTTCAGTATAATATGTGAAAAAAGTCAGAATTTTTTCTCAAAATTCTGACTGATTTCTGACTGCTAACAAAC